>NW_016157664.1:0-11074 GCF_001687245.7 Rhagoletis zephyria | reverse complement strand
CAAAAAGTAAACAAGTTGTTCGAAAGCAATAATGCAGACCCAATGAAGATTTTTAATGAACTCAATGTTTTACTTTCGCATCTATGCTCCCTAGTGGTTATTAGCGCGGACACATTTGATCCTATATGCTCCCCGTTGGAACCATACCTTGCTCCATTTCCTCAGTTTTATCACAGTTTTGAAGAGTATTTAAAAACAAAAGTAAGCACAAACGCTTTTGACCACGAAGCCGAGAAAATAATTCGAGAAAATGGTCGCTATTTTATTATCACTTTAATAAAGGAATTACGCCAACGCCTCCCTACCAATATTGCCACACTAAAAAAAAAGGACTTTTTTCGGTTGGAAATGCATTAAGAGTAATTAAACCAAAAGTATTTGTTCAACTACAGCAACAAAAACACAAATATAATGCCGACGAAATAACATCCATAGAGATGCAATGGCAACGGTTAACGTTACATACCTGGAGTAATTTAGACTCAACTGTAAAATTTTGGGCCGAAGTTTATCAATTTCGAAATGCCCTAGGAGAAAACCCTTTTGCTGACCTTTGCAACCTAGTTTTTAGTTTTCTTGTTTTGCCTATAAGTAATGCAGAAGTAGAGCGAATATTTAGTTCAATGAATATAATAAAAACTAAGCAAAGAAATCCAATGTGCGTTAAAACGTTAAACGCTATTTTATATATAAGATACGGTTTAAAACGTGAAGAAAAATGCTGCCATAATTTTACTGTAGATGACGATCTCTTAAAATTAATGAATTCAGGTGATATATACAATAGTGATTCATTTGATGATGAGGAATATACACTCGATATAAATTAATGGTGTTAACTAGTCTTTCGTTTCTTGCGATTTATTTAAATAAAGCATGTGAAATTTCACTAAAACATTTTAGCCGTTTTTAGCCGCTTTTTTTTGCCAATCTAGCCGGTCGGCCCAAAAAGTTCTGGCAACAACAATAAAAACCCACAAACAGTTTCCTTATTAGTTTAAATTTCATCCAGAAAGATGCGATCAGCTGTTTTTCGTACTGGCAAATTCTTACAAGTAAAAATTTATCCAGTAAAATCCAGTAAAAACTTGCAACTTCAACTGTCATATTTCGCTCTCTCAATTTACCCTAATTTGCAAGGTTTTGCGTACGAAAACGCTAAAAAATGAAAATTCGTAAAAACTTTTACTGGATTTTACTGGAAATGAGTAAAAAAACGCAACTGTTATTGGTGTTAATGCTGGTTCCCAAATAAATGTAGTCGTCTACTTTTTCAAACTTGTAACTGGCAACAGTGGCGCGAATGTGCTGACTGTTTATTTTGTTAACAGGAGATACTTCGTCTATATTTTTTAAAATTATGTGATGAACTAATTCACAATTATATTACATAAGGTATAATAAATTAACTGTCTTTAAAAGCAAGGGAAATATTTTGGCAAGTTTTATAAATTTAAGTTAACTTTGTTATTGCGTATATATGTATGTATTTATGTATGTATAACAGAACAAACAGAGTACCATATACATAACTTTAAATTGATAAAATTTGAAAAAAAGTTTCTCCATATTAAGGTTGAGTTAATTTTTTTTATACATTATTGCATAATATGAATTTAAATATTTAGGTATGTATATTTAAACATGTATGCTATGAAAGGAAATATATATGACATATGAAAGAACTGCAAAACTGGCCTTGTATTTTAGTTAAAATAATTAAAGTAATCATTTATTTATTATTTATTTATTTATTTATTACTTGGAATATTTTTAACTAGCTCGAGGCCCAGCAATTAAATAAAACGCAAATCTTCGTTCTATTGATATTTTAATTGTGGATATTTTGACTTCAATCTGGGGTCATCTTCAGGACTGTAAATATACAAACACGATAACTTATTATTACATTTAAATTATTACAAACATACGTTAAATAATGAAAAGTTAATAATAAGTTATCGTGTTTGTATATTTACAGTCCTGTATATGACCTCCGATTAAGGTCGAAATATCGACAATCAAAATATCAATAGAACAAAGATTTGCGTTTTATTTAATTGCTGGGCCTCGAGCTTGTTAAAAATCTTTCATAATTTAAAATTCAACAGCCAACAACAAAAACAAAATATAAATTGTTATGATAAAATAACCATGTATTTTGGAATGATATGTGGGATACAAATAATGACAGTAACTTTTTGATAATATATAGTAAACATATAAAGTTTTAAAAGTTGAAAAGAATATGTTAATTCATATGTATGTACATTATTAATATTTATCTATATTAATACAAATTATATATACATACAAAATATTAATAATTCATACTTTGTAAGATTACGTAGTCTTTATTAACATAAATAAGTATGATGTATTTGCAATTATAGCAGCTGAGTAAGCAGGGCGCTATGTCATTGAATTCACAAAGGTATGCGGAGTTGTCGGGCATAGTAACCATGGGCGCATCTATGTCAGCTTCTGGTTGCATGAGTGGATTATAATCCCTAAGGGCGGCCGAAAGCAGAAGCAAGCGCAACAGGTGGTGGACCTAACAAAGTGCATGTTTTCAATGGCTTGGAAGAAGCTGTTATTGCATTAACTGGATTGAGAACCAGAGCTTCAGCCATAGGAGGAGTTCTGGCTTGTGGTTCAACAATGCCATAATTGCAAATGCAATAGAATCCTTAATTTCCTTCAAAATATGTAAAATCGAACAATCTTATTATAAATAAGCACTTCATGAGTGTAATTCCTTTCCATTTCGTTTTCATTCATTCAGCTATCTTCGCAAAACAACTGATAGCTAACAATGCTGCACATATTTCTGCAAGGGTTGCAGCATGTAGATTTTTCGTTTTTCGTAGCGTAGCTACGAATTAAGAATTACGAAAATTCGGGCTCTAGAATAAGGGGGTCTATCTCAAAATTTGGTTGAAGAACGCCCTATCTCACTTAAAAATGTATTGGAAATTTGCTGAAATAGGGAGTTTTTGAATCGGCAGCTGAAATAGGGCATTTTTGAATCGAGTTCTGAAATAGGGCGTTCTTGAAAAGGTTTTGAGATAGGGCGTTTTCGAAGTGGCTGCCGAGACAGGTCTATCTTCCATTCAGCAGTCGATATACACGTGTTATTTTGAACTTCTAAAACTTTATATTAAAAATTATAAATAAGTTATTGTCTTTATTATTATATTATTCCACATTGCATAAATGTTATTATTAAAATTATATGATTATTTTTACACTAAACTATATTATGTACATACATTGTATGTATTTATATTAATTATTTTTTCATTATTGTGACTTAATTCAACGCTCCTCCTGATTTATTTTTCGGAATCGATGCGTCCATGTAGTTTAAAAATATCTGCCAAAGTAAAAATACAAGCGAAATTAAATGTTGTTCCATTAGAAATTAATAGCTAACATTACCAAAAAGCGCCGTGTCGGCAATCTTAAATTTAGAAAAGGCCTTTTTACCGCATCTCCGATTTAGTTAAAAAACTGCAGCACCCGCCGCTGAATATTCGCACCACGACAGCATCAATATCCACGCTAGTTCCTTTCAGCAAAAACAAGTAAGAAGTCTGGATATACAATTGTCGTTTTAAACACTAAATATCACATGTTAAAGTAAATAGGTGAGTTAATACTTACAACTGCGTCCTCGTCGATTTGGTCTTGAAGCTTTTCCTCGACATCGAAAACTGCATCAATGTATGAAGGTCATCTCCATCTGAAAGACATACGTATGTACATATATAAAAAAAATAACTTCAATGAAAAACATAGCATATGCAAAAGTGTAAAATAATAAATTACGTTTTCTTCCAGCCTGTCTAATCGTGATTGCAAGCTACATTGCTTTTGAAATATGAGCTCCAACATGTCCAATATTTCTGTAAAAATAAAGAGTTTCAATACAATGTTTTAAGACGTATTTTAATATGTGTTTACACATTGGCTTGGCTGCGAATTTAATACTAAAAGTAGTTATTAATTTAAAAATTAACATCCGTATTTGTACTAATTTGAATATTAATTTACATTGTGAGTTGAAATCAGTTGATAGAAAATTGTTTTTTATTCCTCCCTTCGGTGTAGATGTGGCCGGAGGAGATTCCTCAAATAAGTTCTCCGTGTCCATGTGGTCCATTTTCTTAAAAAAATAATCCCATGTATGAGAGGCATTGAAAAGATAAAATATAATATTTAGTAGTATACGATGCAATTTGTTTATTAAACTAACTGGTTTATATAATACAACTAGTTTGTAAACTCGTGAAAGAGGTGATGTAAAATCGGGATAGTTATAGTTAAGATAGTTATTGTCAACAGGTATACAAAAATATTTGTACTCAATTAAACTTTTCGAAATTCTTATTTTTTCATTATTTAGTCTACTTGCAATCAAAAAGTCCAGAAAAAGATTCAAGAGGTTCATCAAAGTAATTCCAGAATTAATTAAAATTATGCCCAGTAACTAATTCTTCTCCAGATTCCACAAGTGATTCTGTAACTTTGTGTCTTTTTCTTTTTTTTGAACTAATTATAAATGACCCGATTTTTAATTTTTTACTTCATGTAAATGTTTTCGTTCTTTAATTCTTAAAAACAATTGTTGTAAAATATTAGTGGGACTTTTTATAACTTTTTTCAAGTGCTGCATAATGTTTTCAAATTTATAGGCCGAAAACGAATCAAGGGCGATATCTAAAGCACTAAAGCTTATTATGAATACTGAAGCTTATTAAATGATCTCCGAATATACTACCAAATAGATTAACAAAGTCTAGCAACAATTGTTGAACTACATTCTTTGTGGTGTTTTTCCGATCAGTTTAGTTTGGTTGAAATTGTTATATTTGTTAGGCTTTTCTGATCTAACCGTTGTGTAAATAAAAATACTTTATTTAGCTTTTTCCCGACGTTTCGCTAAGATTTTTAGCATCTTCAGGGGAGTTTTTTGTTTATTTACCTGCGCAGCAATAAATATAAAACATTAACAAAACAACAAAAAACCAACAAACATATGAATACATAAAAAACAAATAGCTAAGTTTAACACAAAATAGTTATTAACTTACATTACATATAAGATTAAACTTTATAACGTAAAACTAAATAGCATTACCAACGCTTGTGGTAGCTGTGTCTAAACTGAATGTTATTGATAATTTATAAACATAATAAATAAACTGCAGCGATGTCATCAGCATCCTCTTTCTTGTTCATTGCATTGTCCCTTTTCTGCATTATTCTTAAGCTTTCTAATGTTCNTCTTGTTTTTGTTCTTTTCTCTACATCAAGTATTCTTGCGTTCGCCAAATCAGCTGTATGGCCACTGGTATTAATATGCTGCGCTAGCGCTGTGCTGTTTCTTTGTTTTTTTTATGTCTGCTTCGTATTCGCTTAGACGAGTACCCAGAGCTCGCTTGGTTGTTCCGATGTACACTTTGTCGCAGTTTTCGGCTTCTTTACCATTGCACTTTATTTCATAAACCACATTGTTTTGTTGTTTGAATTCTATAGGGGATTTTGTTTTTGTAAATATTGTGGATAAAGTGCAATTGGATTTGTATGCTAGCGTTATGTTCTGTTGTTTAGCAATGTGTTGATTTAAGTTTTCGGACAACTGCGGAATGTAAGTAACACTGAAATATCGATTTGTGGTGTTTGTTGTTACTTTACTCGACGTTTTATTAAGGTGACCGTTCATTTCTGTAGTTTTTTGTTTTATTAAGTCGCATGTTAACTTTTCTGGGTAGCTATTACTTTTTAGGATCTTTTTGAGTTTTTGTATGTTTATGTCGTGAAATTTCCTGTCACTCAATGTGAGTACTTTGTGTATTAAATTTTTAGCCGTATTGATTTTGTATTTTTTAGGTTGCGCAGATAAGAAATTAATCAGACGACCCGAAGACGGTAAATGTGTCAAACGATCAGCTGTAGTGTGTTTGGCAACCAAATTGTAAACAAAAGAAAAGTGCACTCTGCTAATTCATGTTGAAAAGTATTTAATTACTTGTTTAAGTGGATTCTAATGAATTTGAAAGTATTTTTGGTTATTTACATGTGTGAGCTTAGTATGTTTATATACAAACCAAGCAAAAGTTTACAACCAAAATTTGGAGGTTATGTTGAAGTTGACAGAAGTTACAATTTTTTACTAGAAAGCGATCCCCTACTTTACAATGTTACTCTCTCGCTCTGAGCGAATTTTTATTTTTTGACAGTTTTACTAGTCCGAGTCCGAGGAATACGGGATTGCACCTAATTATTATAAATGTGAAAGTTTGCATGTTTGGATGTTTGGGAAATCATCACGCGGAAACGACTGCACGGATTTGCATGAAATTTTGTACGCAGATAGCTTATGGGCCAGATTGGTTAATAGGCTATTCTTTTTTTAAGAGTTGCCACCTGTTAAAAAAGTTTCATTTATTTAATATGCGGGAACGACTGAAAGGATTTGCATGAAAATTTGCACACAGATATCTTATGACCCAGATTGGAAAATAGGCTACTTTTCTTAAGAGTTGCCACCTGTTAAAAAAGTTTCATTAAATTAATACGCGGAAATGACTGAATGGATTTGCATGAAACCTTGCAAGCAGATAGCTTATGACCTACAGTGGAAAATAGGCTAATTTTTTGGAAGAGTTGAAACCTGTTAAAAAAGTTTAATTAAATTAATACGCGGAAACGACTAAACGGATTTGCATGAAATTTTGCACTTAGATAGCTTATGACCTAGGTTAGAAAGTAGGCTACTTTTTTTAAGAGTTGCCACCTGTTAGAAATGTTTAATTTAATTAATACGCGGAAATGAGTGAACTGATTTGCATGGAAGTTTTTACACAGATAGCTTATGAGCTAGGTTGAAAAATAGGCTACTGTTTTAAGAGTTACCACCTGCCAAAAAAGGTTAATTCAATTAATACGTGGAAAAGACAACGGTTTTGCATCAAATTTTGCAAGCAGATAGCTTATGACCTACAGTGGAAAATAGGCAAATTTTTTGGAAGAGTTGCCACCTGTTAAAAAAGTTTTAATGAAATTAATACGCGGAAACGACTGAACAGATTTGCATGACATTTCGCACAGAGATAGCTTATGACCTATGTTGGAAAATAGGCTACTATTTTAAGAGTTATCACGTATTAGGAAACTTTAATTAAATTAATACGTGGAAATGACCGAACTGATTTGCATGAAAGTATGCACACAGATAGCTTATGACCTAGACTGGAAAATAGGCTACTTTTTTAAGAATTGCTACCTGTTTGAAAATTAAATTTTGCTCTAAGATGGTTTATGACCTGGATTGAAAAATAGGCTACTTCCTTAACCGGTTTTCCGATCAGAACGGAATTCAGTACACTTACTACGGATTTCGGAAGGATGGTCTTAGACTGAAAGTAAGTCCGATAACTCAAGGCCCCTCCCATACAAATTGGAATTTTCATATTACATACATATCTCTGGAAGTATTTGTGGGAGAGAACTGAAACTTATAGTGATATGTATGTGAAATCAATGTTGGCATTAATCGATTGATGTTTTAATTAGTTAGTTAATTCGATTAAATTGAATCTGATTACAGTTAATCATGATTACTTTTAATCCGACTAAACAGTTAACCGTAACCGCGATTAAAAAATTAATTCTTAATCATTAACTCTTAATTTGATCAAGTAGGTTTGGTGATTAATTAAGTTATGCTGGAATTTTCCTGTGACACAAAGCTAGTTAATCCAGTATGGCTAAGTACGGTTTCCTCATCAATCTAAGCAATTTGGTGGGCATTTTCATTATATATATAGCACCTCCCATACTGACTGAAAGTTTCATATTGCATATCTCTTCAAATGTTTGGGGTAAAGCACTCAAGCTTGGTATGGAAATACATATGTATGCATGTATGTATGTGAAACTAATACCATACTCATGGAGAAAAATGAGAGTTATTGGAAAAGGTGGTGTGGCAACTCCCATGCAAATTGATTTTTCTATGCTGCATATCTCTGGAGGTGTTTATTGCAGAGGACTGGAACTTGGCACCGAGATGTGTATACAAAATTAATTCCATACTCATAGAGAAGAATTTGTGTTATTCGAAAAGGGGACATGGTAACTCCCGTACAAATTTATTGTTTTATACTGCATATCTCCAGAGATGTTCATGGTAAAGTACTGGGACTTGGTACTGGGGTATGTAAAATCAATTCTAAATTCATGGAAGAAGATTAGGGTTATAAGCAAAATGGGCGTGGCACTTCCTGTATAAATTGACTTTTTCTTGCCACATATCCCTGGAAGTGTTTGTGGAAGACAGAATAAATTTCATTAAATGGAAAAGGGAGAGCCGGGTTCGACCTTATAATCTAAAGCTCTCTTGAGGCATTTGCTACAGTAATGAGAAGTGGTATTTTATCAAGGCCAAGTTACTAAATTTGAGTTGGAAATATTAGAACTCGCCGTGGCACCTCCAAGAAGGTTTCACGTTCACGCGTCGTATACCTGGAAACCTTTTAAGGTAAACTTAGAGGGAGGAGAGAGGAGATTTTATAATTTCATAGTTTCAAACGGCCTAAATACCTTAACTCGCTTAGAAAATAACGAGCTTTAACGAAATGGGCACAGAAATAAAATCTAACATCATTAAATTATTTTTCCTATTTGTATAAAAGCGCGGGGTGAAACCCGCGGGTATAAGCTAGTTTTGATATAAATTTAATATCGATGTTTGAGTGTTTTAGCTCCGAAATGGTATTGTCAAGTAATTCGTCCATGACAATATCAGAATTTATTGTTACATACGAAGTAATTGTTGTCCTTGAGACAAAAGTCTAGAATACTTAGGAACTTGTTCTTAGGAATCATCGTCATATTTTCTATTTTTGCCCATTTTCTCATAATTATTCTTGAAGCTAAGGCTGTTGGTATATTTGTAAACAGAGATACGACATCAAACGAAACAAGTACATCTTCTTCACATACATTTACATCGGACAGCTTATTTTTTAATTCAAAAGAATTGTTTATATTGTAGTCTTCCGAGATTAGTGGCTTTAGGATTTCTCCAACATATTTAGACAAGTTTGAACATGGGACTTTACAGGACGAGGCAATAGGACGTAGAGGGATTTCTGGCTTATGGATTTTTGGCAACCCATAAAGTCTGGGAGCCGTTGCTGCAATGCTGGTAAGATGTTGCTTTTCTTTTGCGTTTATGTATTTGCATTTGTATAAGTCATCCACTATGTTGTTATTTTTTCTTTGCAAAGTATTTGTTGGATCTGCTCGTATTGTTTTGTACGTGTTCTTGTCTCCTAGTAGGTTTTCTATTTTTTCTACGTATTCTGTTTTGTACATTGCCACTGTTTTATTCCCCTTGTCTGCGTCTGTTATGATGATGTTGTTAGTGTGTGCTTGGAGGAATGTTTTTGTTTTTTTGTATGCTTCTAAAATGAACTTTCCGTCTACATTGTTTTTTATATTGCGTTTGAATTGTAAAATCCTATTGCTTAGTTTATTTCTCGCTAATCCTTTTTCTCTATCATTAATTATCGTCTGAATCACTTACTCCATTTCTGCAATTGTGTGAACTGCCGAGAAGTTGGATTTTGTTGTTGGCAGCGTGAATTTCTTTCCTAATGAGAGGAACCACTTCACCTCCTGGGGAAAGACGATGCTGGTTTTGTTTACGAATCAGTTTTCGTTGATGGTTATGCCTAGTTTTCGCATTCTTTCCTGTTTTATTTTCTCAATATTAGAGCTGAGAGTTGATTCTTTCTCCTTCGCGATCTTATGACATAAAAGGTTTTGTTTTTGTATGAACTTGATAAACTCCGATTCACTTAGTGTGCGCTTTAGTTGGATTTCTGTGTGATGCAAATTATTTTTTGCTGCTCTAATATTCATGTTTGTTTGTGTTATTTCTATGTTCAGCATTTTCATGAGGAAGATTAGTTTGGTTTTTTTCTATTTTCTGTTTTATATTTTGGGATGTGCTATTTATTGTTGTGTTTTTAACCGAGTTTGTCATATGTTTGGGGGTCAGCTCATATTTCTTGCATTCTAACAAGAATTTTAGTTGCTCGATCTGCTTGCCTAATTTCTGTTTTTGGTTGCTATAATACTTTAACCTTGTGCATGTGTGTTTTCTGTTTTGTAGGAGCTTTCACAGGAGAGAATGCGTATATTGGCATGAAATATAATAAAATTATAAAACCGATCGCCATCAGCGCAACTTTTTAAAATGAATATTCCAACATATAACACAAATTGCCTGTATTCGGTAGATTTCCAATTTCCGATGTCATCCAAATTCTTGCACACTCTTCCGAATTCAGCTGGCACCCAAGCGGAAACGTGGTTAAACTTTTCATTCAGTTGATGCACGTTTCCGCTTTTCATCAATAGATGCAGTTGTTTTTTGACCACTCCCAAATCAACAAGATTCTTAAAATTTCGCTGCTTTCTTTTAAAAACGGAAAAGAATCAGATTCAAAACACTTTTGAATACCAATATACATAAACTGTCCTCCACAAATGGTCTGAATTTGTGTTTTTTTTTGTTTGTTAGGAAAAGAGTTTTCGCAGACAGTGGCAAATCCTTAACACCGATTTTTCGAAGAACACAAACCAAGGAACTCAACGATGCCTGCGAGATATTATTTTAGATAATATATATAATATATATTGGTATAATAAAATCCCTTTTTTAATTATACATATTAATATACTTTATGTGGATACATTTTGAGAAAAATCATTTAATAGAAAAATATATATATTTAAAAAAAAAAACATTTTTTACCAAATGAGGGGGGCTAAACACCTTTTGCAGGGAACACCTTTCTGCGTAGGCGACCTTCGGCCACAGATAGGGATTATAACCCTCAGACAGTAGAATTCTCCTTTCTGTGTTGCCAAAGAAGAGGGGCTGAAAACCTTTTGCAGAGAACACCTTTCTGCGTAGGCGGCCTTCGGCCGCACTTAGGGATTATAACCCTCAGGCAGTAGAATTCTCCTTTCTGTGTTGCCAAAGAAGGGGGGC
>NW_016157663.1:150617-228733 GCF_001687245.7 Rhagoletis zephyria | reverse complement strand
GATGAAGATGAAGATGAAGATGACGATGAAGATGAAGATGAAGATGAAGATGAAGATGAAGATGAAGATGAAGATGAAGATGGGGATGAAGATGAAGATGAAGATGAAGATGAAGATGAGGATGAAGATGAAGATGAAGATGAAGATGAAGATGAAGATGAAGATGAAGATGAAGATGAAGATGAAGATGAAGATAAAGAAAAAGATAAAGATAAAGATAAAGATAAAGATAAAGATAGAGATAGAGATAAAGATATAGATAAAGATAAAGATAAAGATAACCATGTTAACTTTCAAAATCGGTCAAAGAAATATAAAAAATGTAAAGTTCAATTTTGGGTGACCCATTTGAGAAAGCTTGACTGAAAATTAAAAAAATCTCAAGGTTTCAAAAATTAGAAAATAGCTGCGACAGATATTCTGCGTGCTGCCTTATTTTGACTTTGGTGGCACACTCTTGAAGCTTCACAGATATGTTGTATTTGATGCCAATGACCATTGCCTCTAATATGAACATGCTATTTGAAAACTTCCTAAAGTTATTAAAAAAAAATGTATTATGACTTTTTCGTATGACAATGAAAAAATTTGTAATTTTGGTACTTTTTCGCCTAAATAAACGTTTTAAGGCTAAAATTATTCAAATGCTTGATTTATTTTTTATCATACTTCTTTCTGGAACTCAATTGATTAAAATATATGCAAGAAGAATGCTTTAGCGTTTTTTCTTTCTGGCGAGAGACGGTAGTGATACTAAAAAAACAACTCGTGAGATTTGCTCTTATACGGGTATCCAACCTTATTTTCATAGTGATATTAGTTGAGATTACAAAATATCTTGGAGACCTCTTCTAACTTCCGTTTGTAAAATTAAAAAATACGCTGGAGCCAACGGCGAGTGTTTTAAATATTTCTCATGCCTCGAATGTCCATTTCTTCAACCATTAACAAATTAACGATTATAATTTCAAGGAAAACCAATGTTGAAAACTCCTTCATTTAACTTCCTTACTCCATTTCAGTCTATCAACAATTTCTCTTCTTTCCTTCGTACTAATTCTCGCCTATCCGCCGTTCATCAACCATTTTCAATCACATTTCCTTAAATCAATTCCTCATTTACGTTCTATTCGCACATCTCAGCACCTCACTAGTTGGCTGGTTAGTTTGTCGGCGGCAGTTTGGCTCGATGCAGGAATCTTTGATTCGCTTGGCAGACAGTCATTTCCGTTATAGGCCCTCATGTAATTACCACTTGTTTCCCGTTAGTGCAAATACAAGCATTCCCCCCCACTTGCGGCTTTCACAACACTAAACAATGCTGCATTTTTACCATTTGATTTTTTTCCTCCGTTTGTTGATTCCTGCAGCCCATAAACATTCTCACCGCAGCACTTCAACTTCAACTTTTGTTGCTACATTTTCGCGTTTGTTGACGCTTTTCCTTATCCCTCACGCTTGCTTTTTCCCATTTTTTGCAACTCAACCCTAGGCCATGGTACCCTAACCCTCTTTAGGCGTCGCTCATATGTACGTGCTGTTCAACAAAATTTGCGGACGCGTTGTTGAAAGGTTGGCGCGCGTGCTTGCCTGCAAGAGCCGCCCCTATGTAGCACGAATCGCATTCGCTTTATTGCTGCTGCTGGTGCTGCCACACGAATCCTTCGAATTGCTGCAGTTGTTTGCAGTACAATGGATTGTTTTTGTTGTTGCATTAACAACACTTCATGTATTTAACTGTTGAGACAAGTTGTCAGTTTTTGTACTATTTCGATTCGGGTTTTCATTCCTTTTTGTAGGCTGTAGCCCCACCGCGCTGCTGATCTGCCACACCAAGTAGTGTTGCATACGTTATAGCGCGCCGCTAACAAGCCATTGTAGAGGAAGATATGTTGAGTATGTTAAGGGCTTAAATGCTCACTTGTCTCTCATCTACATATGTATTTCGCGAACGCTAGTCTCTGCTCTATTTTTATGTTGCAATTTAATTGCATAACGAATTGCTGCCTTGATTAAAGTCGAAGTAGCACGTAAGGCGTTTTGAAGTTGTACTTCAAGTTCCTTTCTTTTTTATGCAATTGAGTATAACTTCTATATATGAGTGCATAGTATATAAATATTTATGTAAGTACTTTCTTCCCAACTATGACACTGGGTAAATAGGTGGAATTGTTTCTTCAAATACGGTACCTAAGAGTTTTCTATTTAGAGATTTCGTAAATCAGGCATCTATACTGGGGCATACAGAGCGGTAAAATGCGCTTTCGACCACCACAAATACGTTTGAGGGGTCTTAGCTAATTTGAGTGGTACTCTCTATATTTGTCGCTTTGTCTTGTTTGTTTAGTAAACAAATAATTCGCCTAAAAGTATGCTATTGTAGAGAAGATCGCCTTTTCGAGTATGTTCTGTTAAGTGGGCTGATTGTCTTGAATGTGGGCGCTGGGACAAAATTTGTTATGCTCAGACGGCAGAAAGTGATTGATTTTACTCTATCCGGCGCTCGGCGATGGTGGTTCGTCCTAAACTGGAGACTTCTGAGTGAAGATTTGCTTTCGGACCACAGGTGCCTCGAATTTCAAAGATAGTTTTAAAGCTAATTCGCTCCGCAAAAAGGTCCTATTTTAAAGAATGCTGCAGAGGGATTGAAACCTTGTGTCGAACAGCTAAGCTGATATAATTTCTGAAGAAGGATGAAACCACGGAGCTGGGTTCTCTTATAAGGCGTCATGGCGCTTTCAGAGAGATTAGGATAGGGAAATAGGTTAATGGTTATGTCTTGCTCTCCCTCGACAGGAGAGAGACTTAATGCGAAAACCAGTAAGCCATGGTACAACTGGTTTTTTTTGCCAGAAATGTGGCGTATGAAAATACCTGAAGATATGCTGCTGAATTTTTTGACAGTTTAAATATACCGATTCGGATAAAACAGGAGTTTAAGATTTGTTATGCCAATTTGTGTTGTTCACCTTACTTCATTGTGTTGTTCACCTTACTTCACTTAACTCAACTCAGCTCATTAGAACTCACCTCGCTTCACCACAACTCACTTAACCTTATCTCACCTGCCCTGACCTGACCGGACCTCACCCCACCTTATTTCGACTCACCTCACCTCAACTCACTACACCTTAACTAACGACACATAGTTTCAGCACACCTCATCTAAACTCACCATACACGAACTCACCACACCTAAATTCACCACAGTTATCAACTCATAAAATCTAAACTTACCACACTTTTTTCACCACACATAATTTCACCTCATGATATTACATCACATAACATAATAACGCAGGACACGACGTCACATAACATCAAATGACATGAAATCCTATGACATCGCATTACATTACATCACATCGCATCGCATTACCTAACATTATATCACCCAACATGTTATCACATCATTTGCTGTTTTTTTTTTTGTTAAAATTGTTGTTGGTGTTGAGCATTTGGTGTGGTATTTTTTTAACATAAAGATAAACCCGAAGAGTAAGTTATGTATGCAGCTCACCTCAACTCAACTCTTCTAATCTGATCTGATATGTTATCTTGCTCACCTTTCTTTATTCAACTTTAACTCATCTCATTTCAAATCTTTTCAACTCACTTCACTTTATCTTAACTCACCTTAATTCACCACACTTCAACTCATCTCAAATCAACTTAATTCACCTCAACCCAACTTAACTCACCTCTATTGCTGTGGTTGAGTATCCACCGTTGGGCGAACGCTAGTTGGTATTATTTGATGTGCCAAAGATTGAAAGTGATTCGGGGTACCAGGCAATTATTATTTTAATAAGTTCTGGCTGATGACATTTAAGAACTGGTTAGTTTTAGTATATGTACGTAGAGATTTTATACACATGCACCTGTTTATAAAAACGTATACTCCGCTTCACTGTTTTACTAAATGGGGCATATTTCTTAATGCATACTTTTTGGCACTTTTTGCCAAAGTTTGCCTAAACAGCCAACATTTGGTTCTACTCATTCGGGTAGCAGTACTTAAGTGGCTTATGTTATGCATACGTAATTTTTTGGGATTAGAATACCAACCAATTAGGCTAAAATGTTGAAGGGCAGTTTTTTACGAAGATGAAAGTACCAATAAAAATCTGTATGCGATAAAATAATAAGGGGAAAAAAGTGTAGTACTTGCTGCTACCAAATTTGTATGCGTGAAATATCAACGTTTTTTTATCAAACAAAAAAGTGTTCATTGCAGCAACAACTTCTTGCCAAAACGAAAACAGCAGCACTCGGCGCCTAAAAACACACTACAAATACTGCCTAACTCCCTTAACGCGCGAATGTCATAAAAGCGCGGGTTTTATAAATTCACCAAATGTGTTGTCACGCGTTGGCTTTCTGTGGATTTTTTTCTTCACCTCCACCAAAAACAAAAACAGGGCCAACTTCATATGTGCCAGTTATGCCATTTGTTGTTTTCATATTTGTTTTGAGTATACAGTTATATGTTCACAATGGCAACGTGATTATTTTTCAATGTTACGTCGAAAACTATGCTTCAAATCGCAAGCGACACACACTGCAAGCCAGGCAGTGCAATGAACGGGAGTTGGCAGAAATGCATTCCAAAATAAATGCACGCCAATATGCGCGCCTTCATATAGATATACACTTTTCTGTATGTATGTATGTATGTGTGCCTGAGTGCATGCATGTAAAAAGGGTATTGCAAGCTTATATTGGAGCGGGGATTTATGGCATTGCAAATAAAGCCGCTGCTGCCTGCCACACAGTGCGCTCACTTTCAATGGAAATCAGAAAGTATATATTCAATGCAATGCTGCAAATGCACTGGGGAGGCGGGGCGTACAGATTCATGAAGGGAGTAGTCCGTTAAATGCGACTGCTAGAAGTCATAGCAACAATAACAATACATATGTATGTAAGTTTGTGCCAGTGTATTTATGAGCTTTTGAGCACAGCTGAACGAACTAACGAGCCAACGGGTGAAATGCTAAGACAGCACAGTGAGCAATATGTATAACGTCGCGCGCACGTTAAAGGAAGAGGGTTGAGTGTAGGGGGCGACGCCAAACGAGCGTTGTGAATGTGATATCACATTATCCTGTCATTTTGTGCAAATAAATTGCATGCTCATGCAGCAGGCACAGTCATTGATATCTGCAATGAAATTGCACTCACACATATACTCATCCACATACATACATACAGTTACGCAAGCACTGCTGCTGTGATGGAATTATGGGTTGTTGCCAGTTAAGAATTGTACACAAATACACTCCTCATACATAGTATACGCGCGTATGGATATAAATAAACCCGACATAAGTAACGGCAATTGAAAGTTTTGAGCGCACGTAACATGCCGCTACGCGACTTCGAATTCAATGGGTGGATGGGTGGTGTAAGCGCTTTGTAGGAAATGTTACTTCTAGGCCAGTCAACGCAGCTTGAATTGTAGTTGGAGTGGTTTTGGATGAAGTGTCAGCGCACTGCAGTAGCATTGACGCTGAAGCAGTCATTGAATTGGCATGAAGTGAATGACATGGCAGTTGGCGGCATACGCATACAACGAAATAGATGTTAGCAGCGCAAGGAAGAGATCGTGGCGGTTATAATTCCAGATCTGTGTATGTGGAATGCTTACATATTTGTTGAATAATTGAAAATTGTATGCATTTTGTACCATATTTATGTGTGGGGAAATAAATTTCATGCTGAAGCTGTGCCTAGACTAACGCGCTGGAAACTTTGAAAGAAAGGGGCAAGGATTACTTAAGAAACCACATTGGAAAGCAGAGATTAACTCAAGCTCTGAGCGCTTGGATACTCCTAATGTAAATGTAATAGAATGTTTAGTGAAAGGGAGTGTTTTGTTGTGGCTATCCCAAAACCTGACCTGGACTAACCTGAGATTCATATTTCTGCTATTTATTTTTTGATGTAGCAGCTTGTATAAACGCCATTTCTATTCTATTTTCTTATCTATTTCTTTATCGTTAAAAAAATTATATGGAATCTATAACTATCTATTTACTAAACAGTCGATGTGACTGAGTGGTTTTAGGTTCATACTATCACTCCGTTAGAACTGTGTTCGATCTCTGGTCACAGCGACATTTAAATTAGAAAAGTTTCTCCCAACCACAGGTCGCCCCTCAGCAGGCGATGGCAAACCTTCGAGTATATTTCTGCACTGAAAACGGTTCTCATAAAAAATTTCGCCGTTCGGAGGGGCCGTCAGAATTTAGGCCCCTCCTGACTTGATAAACAATTTAGCTTGCAGCTCTTAATAGCTGGAAGTGTGCTGTACCGTTCTACCAGATGTGCACGTATAATGGTTTTAATCCAAATATTTAATGTCGTTTCATTAATTAATAGATCGTCCTTTGTACTTTGGATAAAAGGGAGGAAATGATTTTCCTAAAGAAGAAAATAATAAGCTCTTCTTTCACTTTTGTGCCCAATTCCACACTACTTAGTTACCGATATGTAGGTTATGCTTGGGCTATCTTTCAGTATTCCTCCTACCCCCGGTCCCCTTTAGACCTAAAACGATCAAAGCAGCTCAAGGTTAGGTTAGGTTTCACACCAGCACACTTGGTCCCATCATCGGGCCTGTTGTCGTGTCACTCTCCCTTTTATACAAACCAATTTGAGGAATGGCAATTCAACCATCGTAAACCTGAATGGTTCCAGCACCAACGACCGTCAGCCTACTGCTACCCAGTGCAGGACATTCGCAGAGTAAATGCCTTACTGATTCAGGCGTGCTTTTTAAGTCGCTTAACTTTCTGAGAAAATACATCCGCTGTTCTTAAGCATTCGGCACCTCCTGTACGGCCACAGGTTTGGCTTTAAAGGCGCTGCAGTAATCCGATTTTGTACTCCCAGTTGCTCCGCGTACACTTCTCCTCCTACTTTTTTTTGATCCTTGAGTGTACAACAGAAAACAATCCCTGAGCCCCGGAAAGTCTAGGGTTCATTGCTCCCTGCTAGGGAGTTCTACCATATACATACCCTTTGTCGAAGATTTTCGTTGGCATGCAGTAGTCGGTTTCATGATTCGCGTTCCAGCCAGATAGTTTCCGCAGTCTGCATTTTCTTCCCCCTTTTTTCGTCAATAAGCTTAGAATGCAGCTCTCAAGAAAAATCACAAGAAATATTTTTTTTATTTCTGTTGTTTGAAAAAGCCCTTGCTTTTGCTGTAAATTATTTTGAAGAAATAAATATATGTACGAGCATTTTTTTCTTGAGAGCTGCAAATCGTTTTAAGAAATTTTGATAGAAAAATACTCTATCGATAACAAAATCGATACTAACATCCAACAAAATATTGATAACAAACCCGATAAAAATATCGATGGCAAAATCGTTAATACTATTGGTAGCAAAATCGATAACAAAATCGATAAATAATCGATAACAAAATCATGTCATAACAAAAATTGATTAGGAAATCGATAAAAATGTCGACAAAAATATCGATAACAAAATCGATAAAAATATCGATAGCAAAATGGATAAAAATATCGACAGCAACATCGATGAAAATATCGATAACAAAATTGATAAATAATCGATAATAGAATCGATAGCAAAATCGATAAATAATCGGTAACATAATCGCAAATAAAATCGAAATTTAATCCATAGTAAAATCGTTAACAAAATCGAAAAATAATTGATTACAAAATCCATAAATAATCGATAACAATATCGATAGCAAATTCGATAAAAATATCGATAACAAAACCAATTACAATATCGATTAAAAATATCGATAACAAAATTATTAAAAATATCGATTACAAAAACGATAACAAAGTCGATAAAAATATCGATAACAAAATCGATAAAAATAGCGATAACAAAATCTATAAAAATACATATCGATCATATTATTATATCGGCAAGTTCCTAAAATATCGAAAGCAAAATCGATATTAATATCGGTAGAAATTTCGAAAAGGAAACCGATAAAAATATCGATTATTATATCGATAAGGCCCGAAAATTCCGTGAAACTAGTCAACATTACAATAAGATTATAATTTAAGGTTCCACAAACCCTGAAACTAATAGCGTTTTCTTTTCTCGAAAAAAGGCTGCATTTATTCTGCCTTGTGTTAGCGCTGTCACATTGTCATGTTCTTTTCTCAGCCCTTTCACAAGGCGTCGTGTTCTTTTCTCAGCAGGTTGCGCTCTGATCCGGCGAAAGTGCTGCCTTTTCTGCCCTCAAATAAACGTGAGGGTGAGAGCTGCATGGTTGATTTTTAATTTAATCTTTTAAAAATGCAATTATTTTCCCTATCAGAAATAAGTGTTTTGCTTTAAAATTGTTAAAGACTTACAGGCTGAGTGAATAATTCAGCTTTATAAATAAATTGTGATGGAGTAGTATATTTTCCGTTTCATTCTCATATAAAGAACGCAACATTTTCTCAAGTTTCAGGGCAACGCAAAGCAAGAGTTCCCATATAAAAGGGCAGAACTTTTTTTTTGAGAAAAGAAAACGCTATAAAAAAAAATATAGAATTTCTATACATTTTCCATTGCTGACCACACCTGATTTACTTAATCGAAATCAAAATTTAATTTTCATATGCTCAAATTTAACAACGAAAGAACGCCTAATTTAATTTATAGAAAAAAAATACCCAAANATAAAAGGGCAGAACTTTTTTTTTGAGAAAAGAAAACGCTATAAAAAAAATATAGAATTGCTATACATTTTCCATTGCTGACCACACCTGATTTACTTAATCAAAATCAAAATTTAATTTTCATATGCTCAAATTTAACAACGAAAGAACGCCTAATTTAATTTATAAAAAAAAATACCCAAAAGTTTTAAAGGTAAACAAAAAATAATAAAATTTCATTGAAAAACAAAACAAAGACCCATGGTCTAAAGCTATGCCAAACAATTTGGCTAAAACATTTATGTGCGTTTAGTTCCGCCATTTAGGCGCTTTTTAACAAACAAATCATCAAATTTAATGTTAACCACTGTGTGATAGACGCAAAAAAAAAAAACATTTAATAACATTACAAAAAGTCATCGCTCCACAGACCGCACAACACACTATTTATACCTATAGCTATTCGTGTTTGTGTGTAGTTCACACGCGACAATGTCATTATATTTAACTTAATAATTAAATTTTTGTTTACATAACAAATGCATTAAATGCATAAAAGTAATTTCAATATTTGCAATAGCCGAGGTGAGATTTTTCCATTGAATTGCGCCACAAAAACAAAATGTGGTTAACAAATACATACATACATGCATTTGCATACAATTATTTATGTGTGTGTGTGTGTGTGTGTGTGTGTGTGTGGGTGTTTGTAAGTTTACATACCAGATAATGTTTGGCTATGTAAATTGAAATATTTCTGGTTATTTACATAAATTGTTTGCTCAGTCGCTGTTTTGTTTTTCTTGTTCTTCTCCACACTCTTCTCTTTGATGCCGCTACGCTGCACGATGAATTTAAAAATAAAAATTTATTTATGATTAAAGCGTTCTCTGTCTTTGTGGAGGCGACTTATGAACACGCTGCAATTAATGTATTTTACTCGTTTTTTTAATATCACTTAAATAATGCCTTAATTTTTAAGTAAAATATATTTGCTTCTTACCAGTGAATAAATCAAGTACAGCTAAAAGTTTTCAGACCACGCATTNTCGTTTTTTTAATATCACTTAAATAATGCCTTAATTTTTAAGTAAAATATCTTTGCTTCTTACCAGTGAATAAATCAAGTACAGCTAAAAGTTTTCAGACCACGCATATTGTCCATACAATGCAAAATTTCATCTGTAATAATTTTCACTTACTTCGATCTCTATATTGATCCCACGTGCTCTCGTTGAGCCCGTTCGTAGCACGGCCTTGTACACATTTACCACAAATGGCAACTCTCCTAAAAAAATTAATAATTTAAATGTATCTGTAACACATGGAAACCCTCTTCAAACATTTCAAATGGTCAAACCAAAGCTTTCCTAACATTATTTCATTTGACTACGTAATTTTTATATTTAATATACTTTTTGTATTAGTTAATTGAGACCTTTCAAACAGTTGGCAGCCCTCTTCAGACTTATTTTCAAGCTTAATCCTCNTTAATGTATTTTACTCGTTTTTTTAATATCACTTAAATAATGCCTTAATTTTTAAGTAAAATATCTTTGCTTCTTACCAGTGAATAAATCAAGTACAGCTAAAAGTTTTCAGACCACGCATATTGTCCATACAATGCAAAATTTCATCTGTAATAATTTTCACTTACTTCGATCTCTATATTGATCCCACGTGCTCTCGTTGAGCCCGTTCGTAGCACGGCCTTGTACACATTTACCACAAATGGCAACTCTCCTAAAAAAATTAATAATTTAAATGTATCTGTAACACATGGAAACCCTCTTCAAACATTTCAAATGGTCAAACCAAAGCTTTCCTAACATTATTTCATTTGACTACGTAATTTTTATGTTTAATATACTTTTTGTATTAGTTAATTGAGACCTTTCAAACAGTTGGCAGCCCTCTTCAGACTTATTTTCAAGCTTAATCCTCGGTAACTATCCTTCGCCTGACATTGCGATACATATCTTATTTAACTGATGCATTAAGTGCAATTTGATTTTTTAAACATGTGGCAACCCCGCCAAAAATTTTTCAACCGCCTTCGACTAATACCCATATTTTAATAATTCATTAAACTTATTAAATAATTTGAATTTAACGTTTTTAAACGGGTGGCAACCCTCTTTCAACACCTCAAAAATATTCTGGCGTTCAAACTAAAGGTTTCTTAACACTCCCTCGTTTCACATCCATATTTTGATGTTTCATATTTTGATGTTTCCAAATTATTAAAAGTTGGAGTCTGAAGTAGACTCTTGGCATAAAATAAGATAATTATACATTTTTGTGTGTGAAACCGCCCACTTATGAAAAATTGCTGTAACTTAGTAGCCGCTTCACTAACTCTCACTAAACTCGGCACGAACATTGCTTAGAATCTCACTAAGGAATCTGTTGAATATTATTAAAATCGGATGTTATGGGCGAGGCACTGCCCATATTATCGAAAATATTTGAAATAGGGTTATCATGTAGTGTAAAGAAGCATGAAAAAGTGACATATCTTAATTGCGCCGGGTATATAAGATTCTGCTTTGCCCGATCTTATACTTTTTACGTGTTNAACTTAGTAGCCGCTTCACTAACTCTCACTAAACTCGGCACGAACATTGCTTAGAATCTCACTAAGGAATCTGTTGAATATTATTAAAATCGGATGTTATGGGCGAGGCACTGCCCATATTATCGAAAATATTTGAAATAGGGTTATCATGTAGTGTAAAGAAGCATGAACAAGTGACATATCTTAATTGCGCCGGGTATATAAGATTCTGCTTTACCCGATCTTATACTTTTTACGTGTTTTGTTTGATATAATTGTTTTTTTTTTTTTCTATTCTATTCCACTTTATATTTATCACTCTTTCCTGTATTTTTTTTTTTTTTCATTCTTATTCCTCGATCTGTTTTTTAATTCCCTACCTTCCGGCACGGATTGACCTTTTCCCACATTTTGATTGTTACCAATTTGACTAAGCCAGGACAAAAGCGATTGCAAATAAAAGACTTTCATACAATACAGGCATACATGCTTCATACATACATATGTACACATTTGCATGCAAAGCGACGCAGTCTAGCTGCAACTAATGAAACATTCCAGCATAACTCAAAACAAAAAAAAAACAAAATGTGCCGCTGGTAAATCCTTCATGAACCACTCGATTGTCAAACCACCTCAAATACATTGGAACAATAAAGGACTTGCCTGCAATTGCTGCGCCCACACACACACACACATACATATGTATATGGAAATGTCATTGTTTTTGTCATTCAAACGCAAACGCTTGTGCACCTATGGTCGCTTTACAATATTCAACCACAAAAATTATTCTTGCGTTAAATTAGAAGTTCGGCAATAACAGGAGCAGCAACAACAAAAATAACAACAACGACCACAGCTAAATTGAGATACTTGCTGTATTGCGTATGACAATAAAGGCACTGCACGGCAATATTGAAGACCAGACCAGACCAGACCAGATATTTACATACATATGTACGCAGATATTCATCTCAATACAAATGTGTTTGTATGTTTGCAGAGGAGGACATTGCTAGCTAAATGGTGAAACAGCTAACTGAGCCTTGGTTGTTTCATTTCAAGCATGCCTCTATGTATGTCCTTATAGAAGAACAAGAACGCGCTACCATTGGCTGCGGTTGGTTGGTTTTTTTATTTATTTATTTTTTTTTTATTTTTTTTTTGCTGCTGCTTTTTTGTTGTTGCCTTTAGCCAGTAAAAGTCAATGAGTTGTGTTCATATGCTGATGACTTGACTTGGGCGATGACAATCAGCTTACAGCAGGGTACATGGATGGATAGCAAAGTACTTAGAATAAGATTGGATGGATGTCAGCAGATTAGGTAGTAAATCTGCATGTAAAGGGAGCACTCAAGCATCAGCTTCATATATGCCAAGGAGTGTTTCGGTGAATCCTTAACAATTTCAGCACATGCACATATGTACAATTTTGCACATATATGTACATATGTATGTACGCATGCATTGTTACTAAATACTCTCATAAACTCATTGCTGCCTACAAAATCTTGCTTTGCTCGGCTACTCCCAGGTATTCAATCACTTTCCATTAGCTGCTGTTGTCCTGTTGTGCTAGTGCTGCATACACACATACATTTACACGTTGAGCTGCTCTATTCATTTATAGAGCTGTTTGTATATTTATGTATGCCTGAGCCGGTATCTGTTTATACGTGCAACTATGCTCTGCGCCTTGTATTATGCTTCAATAAAATTCATGCGTCCATTTTGTCTCGGAAATTTTAGTTAGCTTTTGCCAATGGGCTACAGCTAATCCACTCAATATTTTGTAGACTTATGAATTAAATTGAAGTGCAAGCTTATTGAAAAATCTAGACAAGTTGGCCATTTAATTAACTGTATGCTTAATGGAAAGTGGAAGAGGCTAGTATTAAGTTGAATTTTTCGGTATGTGTGAATAATTTTTCGTTTTTAGGGTGGAAATCGATCATCATGCTTAATAAAATGAATTTGTTTGAGCTCGTTGGACAGGATGCCCTCTAATCGGTTTCACTGAGCAAAACGGGGGTCAGAATACCTTTGACTTAGTACAGTCATGGAAAATGAAAAAGTTGTTAAAATTTGGTATGTTCGCTTCAGTTGAGATACAAGTTTTTACCAAGCCATATAGTTTGGAATGAAATTTTGTGCTGTAGTGTTAGTGAATTGCCATTTATTAACGGAAACTTAGACGTTTTGTAGAGTTGAAATTTTTAGCTCATTTTGGTAATCGATCAGCGTAGTTCAGATCAATTAAATGAACTACTTCATTTAGTTCATTCTGGTTCACAAAACGGAAAATTTTTTCACAACACAGTTATGCATACGGCACGTTTTTGAAGAGAACTGAAGTTAAAACGCTGAAGGCTGGTGGTTCAGAGTTGCGCAAAAAGTACAAGAAGGAGCGGACGAAGGTCAAAAAACTCAAAAATGAACTGGTTCGTTTACGCGCGGAGAAAATAACTGGAGCTGCTTCTTCTAGGCTGCCGCAAATTCCAATTAACAACGATCAACCAACAAAATTGGTGTGAAGATCCCTATTGAACTAAATTTTGAGGGTATGATTTAGATATTTACCCACTTATTTTGGGTTATTCCAAATGCGTGAACCGAACAAAAACAATAAAATAAAACACTTAATCGTGTATTCAAAGGATTGAAGTTTAATTTAAAACAAAACTTACAAATTTCCGAGCACTAATTTAACAAATTCTGTTTGAAATATGCACTTTTTTGTAAAATGGCCCACCCCGAGAACAGTGGGCAAATTACTAAATATTTCCAAATATGGGTATAGAAGTAGGGCTAAAAAATTGTTCATTTTGGTTCATTTAAAATTTCGAACTAGGTCGTTCATTCTTTTCAATGAACTGGTTCAATGAGGGAACTAATTCAATGAACAAATAAGTTCAATGTTTCTTAGGATAAATTAAAATTTGGTATATGTATAAATGTGCAAAAATACTAAAATTTTATACTAAAAATTAAATAAGTACCAAATACCACAGGCAACCAAATTATGGATCATTTCTATCGATAAAAGTTTCAAAATAGCACAAAATCTCAAAAAAGTTTACATGAAACGGATTTGTAATAATAGAAAAATACATATCAGTTCATCAAACAAAAGATCTGAAAGACGATTTCGCAAAATTGTATAAGAATAATATCGATAAATATATATATATATATCGATAACCGTATGGGTAGAGTATATCGATGATTATGTAAATATCGACCTTCGATAAACAAATAAGTAATCAAATAAACAATGTGGAAGACGATATCGATCAATTGTCCAACACAGGTTTCTTTAAATATAAGTAAGGCATACAAATATCGGTAAAGAAATCGATTGTTAAACTATCTCGATAATCATATACATTTACAAAAGATATCGACGAAGTAGATAATTATGTTTTTTGTATTAAATTTTTCTTTATAAATATTTATCAAAAATGCTTCGACAGTTATATCGAAAATATATCAATGGATGGATGGGAATAATTTCTTTGACAAAATTTTGATAACCGAAAAATGTGTGACTTTGAGGACATCAAAAGTACTCATGCACTATAAATATCGATGGTCCTCTGAAATAACGGCACAACTCAAAATTTCTTGTGTTTGAGTTATGTAGCGGATTAACTTTATGAATAACCATATTTTTCCGTGGCAAATCGACATGTCGTCACCTAAAGATGATAAGGTGTCAAGTCGACGAAAAATCGATGTCGTTTCGCATTATCTGTCATTCTGCATCGAAAGCTAAATTTTGAAAAAAGTGGACGTGGCACCTTTTCACTTTTAGCGATATATGTACTTAGTTGATACCTATCCGAAAGGGGGCGCAATTATGCTATTTGTCACAAAATCAAAGTAGGCAACCCTTACTACTGAACAGTGGTAAGTCAAAAACTGTCCATAGGTTAGTGATGCTTTTATGCGAAATGTAAAGAAATTTTTCGGTTTGTGCCATTGTTCCGTAGTACCAGTGAATTTATAATCATTTTACTAAATAGGAGATAATACCTATTTCGTATTTTTTTAGTCCAACCCTTACTAAATCTTACGAAACAAAATATCTTTACGCTACCTTACAAATATAAAATTTTGAGTTGTGTCGTTATAGCAGAGCACCATCGATATATAGATAGATGGTAATACAACAGTACTAGGATGAAAAATTCAATTTGTTCATTGAAAGGTCCAGAATTCAGTAACGCCGCGCGTCGATAATATCCGTGATTGACATCACTGTCACTCATTTCACAGAGCAATATTGAAAATAATGAAATACTCAGCTAAAAATGTGATCGAGAACGGCCCGAACTGCAATTATACTATGCAAAATATATAGCCAAACCGGATAACTGTGACCTGATCATCAATGATCCAACGATGAAGAAGTTTTCCCATTCTCTACTTCGAGCTCTACTTCCCCAAAGCGACTATGCATTTAAGTATAGTTCGTTTCCCCTAGTTTGTTAGAGCTAACGAAATTATCAGCCGATTCAGTGGATCGTTCCAGCATATCCCCCTCCTTAGTACTCATAGAAGGCAACCTACGTGCGATCAGAGTTATAAAATCTTCACACACGTCCTTTTAATCTAACATAGCTTAGCATATGTAAATGTAGTGGCTCATGCAGGCAAAGTGTTTTGGTTATCCCTTCCGCAGAAATCACTTAACGTGAACTCCTTATTATAAATTTATTTCGTACTATCTCCGGGGAAGCTTGCTATTAGCGCATCAGTGGTAATGCCCATTTTTATTTATTTGTAACAAAAAAAAATAAAAATAAAAATATCCAGTTTACTAGCAAACAGATATTGAAAATCAACACACATTCACAGTTTACGAGTCATATGTCAGTGGCATTTGCCACTAAATTGAATTGTTGACCGATCGACTACCATCGCAGCATATCCTAGCGATTTGATGTACCATACTAAAAGGGTCTTCGCCACACATGCATACATACATATGCGCATATTTGATTTTGCATACAAATAGTCAAATGAAAAAAGTATAAAAATAAAGCCGTTTGCACGCCTTGATTTAAGGTTTGTTTTTGCTAGTTTATGTGTGCTTTATGCTATTTGTATGCGAGTGTTGACTCCTTTGTTGCTAGCACACTTCACGCTCTTTCCTTTCTACACTGAACCAATTCTTAAATTGGCCTTTTGTCTTGAAAAGGTTTCAAATTGGTTATGTTTATGTGGATAGAGGTATTTGCGTTTTTTGGACGTAGATGAGTTTGAATATGGAATGACTTAACTACCCTGCAGGGAAAGCTACTAGTTGTGAACTAGCATGCTACCAGTTTGCGTTTCAGCCCAACTAGTTCACGTTCTATTCTTATTCAATGTTATTTTTAACATGACGATGTCCTACGAGATGTCAACTGTCAGCCAATTCATCCCCCGTAAAAAGCATAAGTATGCCATTTTCCCCGCGGCGCTCAAACATTCGCAATGGCCGACAGAGCAAAGAACTGGCGTGGTATTCCTGAGATCCGAGGTTTAATTCCTGGCGCAGGGAATATTTTTTTATATTTTTTTTTCTCTTATTATTTTTATATTTTTTTAATTACTTTTTATTTTTTTATTATTTACTGTCATTTTTAAATTTAATTTAAAAAAAAGATATATTTTTTATTATGTTTTTTTATGCCACAAGTATTTATTTTCATACGTTCTATGTTTTTTTCTGTAATGAAATTAGATTTTTAACTTTTATTTTTAAATTGAAATAATTATACTGACTTACCTACACTGATTTAATTAAAAAAAAATTTAACCACCTCCAAGCGGACGCGAACCTGCGATCTCAGAACCAGAACCGGTAGTCTTTACTCGACGCCACAGCCGATTTGTAAGAAAAGCACTTAATTGCGTGTTATTTTTCGCTTTGGCAATTCAAAGGCAGATGTCGCTGAACGCTTAAGTTGTTCGAAATTGTCGGCAGGCCATCGCTTCAGCACATACTAGTTAATGAACTGGTATTTTACTGACTGGTTTGGCTTTTCACTGCAGGGTCATACATACACATGTATGTCGCATACTAACACATACAGTGGCGGTCAAAAATGGATGAATGGTATTTCGTTTTTAATATTTACAATGTTTTTCAAGCTAAAAATTTTTTGATATTTTTTTATAAAAATATGGTTCATGCTTTAACAAAAACACTTTCACACTTCATAGAGAAGTTAGAAAAATTCAAGCTCTTTAACCAGAACTTTTAGAATTTTTTTGAGTATGCATTTACCAAGCTTATAAAATTCTAGTAAAATGAGTGCAAGTTTTGAGCGGCTAAAAAATCACATTGACTTTTGTCAAAGTGTTTTGCACTTTTTTCCATATAAATTTCTTATGGAAGAATATGCGCAAGACCGTTTGCAAAAAAAAAAATAAAAAAATTCAACGCCAATTTTCCTAAATTTCGCTAATTACATGGAAAAAACCCTTAAAAGCCGTCAGTAAAAAAAAATATTAAAAATCAATGCGATTCTTTTTCCGCTCAAAACTTGCACTTTTTTTTACTAGAATTTTTCGATCTTGTTAACTGCATACCCATAATATGTCTAAAAATTCTGCTTAAAAAGCTAGAAATTTAGATAAAAATTTATGGAATTTTTCTAAGTTCTGTATAAAGTTTGAAAGTGTTATTTTTATCGCTTTTGTTAAAGCATGAACAACTATATTTTTATGAAAAAAAATCAAAAAAAAAAATTTAGCTAGAAAGACATTTTTGACCGCCACTGTAGAGTGTGATCCTTTGTTAAAATATTATTGTAGTTTTTTGTATTTATACACACGAGTATGCTTTGTTCTTGGGGATTGATATATTGATTTTTGGCACATTTACTGTGCAAGATTGTTAATGCTTGTACATGTATATTACATGTATGTATACACAAATATTCAGAAGCTCAAATTTTATTTACATTTTCGCCTTCACTTTCACTGAACTTATTTCTTATCAATTCTTTGTCATTTCAGTAACCGATATGCGTACCCTTTTTTCAATAAATTTCCCTTCGATATATTGACTTAAGTATGTATGTATGTATATGTACATTAGACCGTACTCGAAAAAAAACAGTTCGCCGCACTCTCCCTAATTCTAAAGTATTTTTGGATAGCGATTTCGAAAAAAATATTATTTTTGCCTAACGTAGGGGTCGCCGTCTACCTTTGCCCTCATATCTTTAAAGCCGTAGAAGAGGAAACTCTGCCAAAGTTCATTGACCTCAAGCGCCGCATTCTAGTTCTTGCCCATCCGATCTAAGGGCCTATCGCTCTACGATTAGTCGGAAATAAAAATGTAGAAGCATAAATGTCGAAATTTGAATATTCTAGCGTTCCTAAGAGGGAAATAGAAAATTCTTCAAAATTACGCCGAAACAACTCTATTTTCGAAAAAGTGGAAAAGCTTAAATTTTTGAAAAAATAAATATTATTTATGTCTTTTTTTCTTTGCCTATACAAAATGTGTAATTTTGACTTACAATATACATTCCCTTACATTTTAAGTTCATTTAAATATGTTAGTTTTTTTTCATTATAGTAAGAATTTTGAAATGTTAATTTACGTTCGTTAATACCCAGGGACTTGATTAAGTAATCTCTTTAATTATCAAACTATTAAATACTAGCTTTTGCCCACTTTAAAAAAAGGAAAAAAAGCCGGTTTTTTCGATCAAAAAATCTGGTTTATTCGATATTCGGAAAATCAAGATTTCAAAAAAACCGTCTATAGATTTCAAAACAAAAAAAAAACGTCGAAACCAGTTTGGAAAAACCGAGTCAATTACCCTACTGTCTACAATTCTTTTTTCTTGTCAAAATCCCATTGGTATATTTCATTTAGCTTGAACAGAATAAATAGGTAGACATTTCTGCTTGAATTTAAACTTTTTGTTTAGATTTTATTTTAGTATGGCATTTTAGGTAGAATTCTACGCAAAGTTCGACCAACGGTTAACTTGTTTTTGAAAAGGACGCAACCCTATTCAAAATTATTTTCGAAATAAAGCTTTCTTAACTCTCACTAGTTTGAGACACATATTATAATATGTTTTCAATGTGTAATTTAAATTTATTTTAACTTTTTGAAAAGATGGCAACCCTCTCAAAATATTTCTACAATAAAGCGTTTAAACTTTTTAATAGAATTGATTTTAACTTTTTAAACAGATAGCAACAGTCTTAAAGTATATTTAGTTATCAGTTATTTGACTTACATTTTAACCGGTGGCAACCCTCTTAAAAAATACTTTCGAAATATATAGTTTCTGAATCGCTTTCATATGATACCCAAATTGCTGTAATAATTTGTTTAACTTATTAATTAATCGATTTTAACTTTTGAAAGAGGTGGCAACTCTCTTCAAAAAAATATTTTACATTTTAAGCCCGGATATAAACTATCTGTATTCCTGAATGAAGGAACAACAAACATACCCACTCACAAAATTTCACATTTATAAAATTAATTAGTACATACGATTAGTGGAATTTAACTTAAATAAATCAACCTTGCGACATTTTTATTTTCTACAATTTTTTTCTCGACCTTCTACATTTTCTAAAATTTTTTTTCGAAAATTTTTTCAGTGTTTTTAGTTTCGAGACCCAAACATTTTTTTATTACCGAATGTAGGCGCCACTGAAAAATTGTTCAAATTTACTTTGCAAAAACTTAGACTCAGCGGTGTACGGCGAAATTTTCTTTATTTGCTTGTATGGTGGTATGGTTTAATGTACATACACAGTACATAACTTTGTGATATTCTTCTTTTTATGTTTAGAACTCTATTACCAAATTGAGGTATCACTTGGTGTCATATTATTTCACACGCATACTCTACATAAATGTAAGCAAACAAGAAAGACACTAAAAAAAAGGTTAACAAATTTGCGCAAACATACGCAAAACTCACACGCATTCACGCATATGTGAGCTTCTTTGTAATTGAAATATTTTTTGTTGCTCGCTTTTAGGCGCGGCGCCGTTAACCTTCAACAATCTCTCTCGCCTATCTTTCCTACGTACAAAAAATTATTGGTACCTTCATCATTCCTATATGTTTCGTATAAGTTTTACGATTATTCTACTTTAGTTTAAGCTTCTTTTTCACTTTCAAAGCTTTTACTCTTTCAAGGAGTAGAATTTTCTGCAAAATTGATGCTGCCTGGTTTCCTGTATATATTTGTATATTTGCATGTGCCGACCTTTTGTCTGAGTTTTATATAAAAATCATCCTTTTTGATGTGTGCATATTAATGTATAGAAATTGTATTGCTGTTGATAGAAACATACTATTGCTAAGCGCTGTCATCAATTAAGAGTTCGGAAAATTATACGAATATCATGGAAGGACTTTGCAAAAGTAAGTTTGACAAATGTAGCGTTTTGAAGAGGTGGGTCAGAGTGAGAATGTTTTGCGTCAAAGCGCATGCCATCTGGTTATCGTATATTGTAATATTTTTCGGCTAGCTCGGGTATCTATTTCCGCTGAGATAAGACCTTGGTAGCCGCTGCAATGAAAAGTGAATAAACCACTGCAAATAATCTCACAATTAGCCTGTTATAACATCTGCCTGAAACAATATTTCGCTGGTTGGGGAAAAAGTAGCGCGATGTGACTTCATAAAATACCTAGAACCTGAAAAAATGGAAGAAAAGAATTAGAATTATAGCAACTAAATATCTGTAAATGAATGTAGTCTGTGACGTCATAGAATGGAGGATGCTGTCAAATCGATAAGAAGTGTCTGCATCGAATCTAAACGCCACCTTCACTTCTCTCATACATTTTGTGCTCGAAACTCGGATTTCATTTCCCATTTACTCATATACATACATACATATTTACCAATGTAGAATCCTTTGGTCAGATTGGGCTTTTCAGTTAGTTTTTCAAAATGCAGAGTATAGAATTCATGGGGCAATCATGGGTCTTGATGTTAACCAGTTTGCCCTTCACTTTGTTCCTAGTAAGTGGATGCCAACACCATTACTACCCCTGCATTTATCGATTTTTTAGTGATATAGTAACAGAAATCGATATATTGGTTGATATCATTACGAAATTAATTTAAAAAAAATCATTATCGATTATCTTTTGTCATAATCGATATTTATACAGCTATGTTGATGATTTTTAACCGATAAAGTTACATACATCGATATATTGGTCGATATGATAACGGATTTATTTGAAAAAAATCGACATCGATTTTTTCCATAAAAATCGATATTTTTTCAGTTTTTTTTAAGCGACTGTCGATTATTTTTTACATAGATATCGATTTCACTGTCGAGGTGATTGCATTTATCAAACTACCGATTTATCTACCGATATGGTTATCGACACATATATTTAGCGTTATTGTTGGAAAATTGTTATCATGATTCCGTACACAAAATTATTGATGCACTCGTCGATACCAACTCCAAAATCCATATGTTTATCGATTTTTAACGATATAATTAGGTAGATTGACTTTTTAACGATTTAGGTAGCTACAGACATCGATATATTGGCCGATGTTTTAATGGATTTATTTTAAGAAACCTTAATCGATTCTTTACAGCATCGATATTATTTTAATAATTTATTTTAATATTTTTTTAATAATTTATGATCGATTGTCGCTCTTTTTTCAAATTTTTTTTCAATCATTTACGATGTTCTCAACGATATCATTGTGTTGGTGATTGCATTTGTTGGGTTCTTTACCGATATATCTAACGATACGCTTATCGATATACATTTTTAACGACATATTCGATATCGTCTTACATATCGTTTGTTTCATTAAATACTAATAAAATTGTCGATTGTCGATATTTTTTAACATAATTATCGGTATACCAAACAATATTATTGTCGGGGTGATTTCGTTTATCGAAATCTTTACGGATGTGTTTGTCGATACACTTATTTAATAATATTTTAATTTGCAAAATTTACCGATATCATCTTATCATATCATTTGTTTATCGATACTCTTTTTACATAATTATCGATACTTTTTTACATAATTATCGATGTAATAAACGATTCCTTTGTTGAGGTGATTGCATTTATTAATTTATTTATCGATATGGTTATCGATACACATATTTATCGATATTGTTATTGGAAAATTTATCGATATCGTCATTCATATCGCTTGTTTGATGCATTTGTATTCTACTAATTTTCTCTTTTCCGGGTATGATTTGCCCGCCATTGGCTCTACCACAAACCTCTTACAAACCCCTTTCCATTTCAACGGTTACTACTTTGACTACTTCTCATACGTTTTATTGCCTGCTAACAAAATTGCTTGTTTGCACATTGTAGTGGCTGCGCGCAAAAGCAAATGAAATCACAACAAATTGAATATCATGCATAAACAGAAGCAACAATAAAGCTCAGTATCAAGCAAACGAAAACAAATCAATACACCAAATAAAACTATAGCGCTCCGCCGTCGTTCAGTACAAATATTGCAACAATTTCTTTTTATGACTTTCTCCTCACACTTGGTTGATTCGTTTGGAACGATTTAAGTGTTCGCTTATTACAAAAAACATGTCGTTTTGCTCATGGATTTTTCTGTTTTTTTTTTTTTTTTGGTTTTTTGCTTTACATGTGCTTGTGTGTTTGCATACTTATTGTTTGATATCAAAATTTATTATAATTTTTTCTGACCAACATTCCATTCTGATTTTATGTTCAATATACAAATGTATATGTACAATCTTTTCTAGCCTGTCATCCACTACTTTTACTTAAAAATTTTGCCTGTTTTTTATTTCTTGCAATTTACCCTCTCATTGATTATTGCATGCGTAGGCGCACACATACATACATATATACATACATGCATGTATAACACATGTGTTATCCTTTTAGTCGACTTCTATTTTTATTTTTATTTTTATTTTGTTTCACTACTGCCCATAAAACACATTTGCCACATGCAAACGCGCCAACACTGGTATTAAGTGGATTTCTTCGTAATGGCATGGAAAATTGCATGTGAATCAATTTGGAAAAATCACGTATACGACACGGTATTTATGCGCTCACTCACCCAGCAATACTCTATATTGTGTGCGCTTGGTATATTTGTACGTAAATATGTATGTATGTATATGCACTTATGTATGTACATAAATATGTGTAAATGTTGTGATGTGCACAACATAAATTGTTGAGAAAAAAAGTACAGAAAGTGTTTCACAGTGAGGATCGATAAGAGTTGAGTGGGCGATGGAACTGTGGCGTTCAGCTAATAGTTTGGTAACAGTTGGCACATATGGCGTAAAGCTTTACTTTAAATTTCTCTTCCTACATTTATGTATATACTACATAAGTATAGTTGCATGCAGATTTTTATGATTGTGAATTTAAATGAACCCTTTTTTATACAAAAATTCTGTAAATCATATCTCGTAAAAGCTTTCCTTTTACTTTGTGTTGAAAATAAACGTTCCATTTTCACTCGTGCTTTAAAATTTCACAGTTATGAATAATCTTCAGTAAGCTTTTTGCACGGTTTAGAATTCTTAGAATTTCCTTTGTAAATTGTTTCCATCCAAAAGTCGAGGGTTTGGTATGCTAGCGAAGCTAGGTGTCCTCTTGATCCTGCCTCATGACTGACAGTATAACCGACAGCATCATATATGATCATTAGATTCGGTCCGCAAAAAACGGGTTATATCTAAGGTCAATTGTCTCTAATAAATTGAAACAGGCTTTCTGACGAATGTCGGCACCATATTTCCTCTTCAAAACTGCCAACTTTGGTAACGTCTTCGAACAGCGCTCGAGTTGCCTTTGTTTGTAGCTATTAACTTTTCCTAAATAGGACGCCTTCTGCCGTAAGATTTAGTAGTGTGAAGCCAGTAAACTTTAGTATCTAGGGAAATATAGTAGAAAGTGTTGAGACGCAAATTTTAACGCCACAAAATTAAGTTTCCTTACTTCGAAATGTAAACAGAAGAGTGGACCACACAGTACTGATAAAGAAATGACGTTCGAAAACGTCGACAAGTTCAAAAATATTTCTATGTGTTTGATAATATTGCTTACAGATCTAATTCGCCGCCGTTGCTCAAAAAGGAGATCGATCTTTCTACGGCTGGCTAAATTGACAGCAGGTAATACGTGCATGAAATTACTTTGCTATAATAAAAGGTTCTGAAAGCATCAGCTACCCAGAAAGCTTCCCACCGAAGCCCCAAAATCCCTTTGTTGTTCTGATGCCTCGTAGTGGATGAGCCCTGGATCAGACTATATACATAATGTTATTCCAAGTCCACTGGCTACGCTTAGTCTGGGTAGTTTGTTTAATATACAGAAGAGATGCTCAGCATAAACCCCCAAAGAAACTGTCCACTGTCCTTTGTCAATGATGTATATACATGTCTAGAAATATCGCTAGTTAAGACATTTATTGTAAACACAAAGGACTATGTAGGGCTTTAAATTGCTTTAGATACTGACCTACTATCTAAAATAAAGACTAAAATGATCTCCATCCGAATGTGTTCTTTGTTGTTTATGTAAATGTTGCTCAAAAACTTCAGGAAATCTTTCTGGTACGACTATTCGTGATCGCATCCGGTAGCATAGTACTTTTGTCTATACTTTCTATTGTAGTTCCCTTTTTTTAGAAAACGAGTTACAAATAGATATTCTCGAGAAGATCAAGGAGTCAAAGAAATGCGGGCTTTCAGAGTCTATGACCAAAAAAACTAAGATTACAACTCGATTAGGTACAAGCAAACTTAAGTTAAAAAGCCAAAAACGGCATGCTTGTTACTTGCACAATGACTGGCTAAAAACTTGTTTTTATTGTTCTTACAGCCAGTTTCACGAAAGCACTTTAAGTGAAAAATGTTTGTTAATTTTTTTTTTTTCCCATCTAAATTGCTGGTGAAAGCGGCTGTTATTATTATTTCGATCAAAATAAACGTTTTTCTTGGATCTAAATTTTCTTGATTTTATTTAGTTATTTTAACTTACCACGTTTTACTTTTAACAAAATAAAGATTATCTTCGTTTGCTTCGGAAAGTTGAAAGAAATCTCTTCCAAATTTATAAAATTTTTAGACTTGATTTTTAGCCTTTTAAAAAACATGATTTTGCTTACTATTAAATGCAGAGGTTAAAAGCAAAAAGTTGGCCTACTTTTTGGCGCACATCACGTGCTGTACACATTACTCACGCTGACAGCGGCTTAAATTGAAAATGAAACAGCAAGTGAACGAAAATGTGCTCAAAAAGGGGAAAAATACATTTTGCAAGGGAATTTGGAACGTATTTAATGACTGTTGCTCATGTATGTATGTATTTAAGATATATGTACATATATAATCAGCATACTTTGAAAGCAATGACAGCGCCTCAAATTGTGATTAGCATACGCACAAAAATATGCTAGCAAGAGACAGAAAATTAATGACGAAAAGCAAAGTGCTGTCAAGTGTACCAAATCTGTGCAATAGTAATGAAACAAATGAGCATCTTTTGAGGAGGGTATAGAAAGCGAAACATATTGCTTTTTTTCTTCTTGGAATAATCAAGTAACAACAATACATACCCGTATGTAAAGAAATGCATAACACATCTAGCAAGTATTTTCAAAGCTACTATTTGAATGGTTAACTATGTTGGCTGGCTGGCAGTGTAAGTATATGGTATATCCTCTGCAAAAAAAATAAATATAAAAACTTATTTGTGCATTCAACCCTCATCCAATCAACCTGCGACCCCACCGAGCAGCTGCCTTTTCATTGCTTTTGTTTTTTACTTACATACATATGTATAATGGCACGCTTATTATTGTTGTCAGGGCAGTTTGCGCGTTACGCATACTAATGGCAGCTGAGATTTTGTCAATTGAAAACTCGCCAAACTAGAAGCCGGACACGTAGCACGCACAGAAAGAAAAATTCCTTGGCGTACGCAAGCTGCTTGTTGTAAGTGATGCGCGTAACTCAGTGTGGCCTATCGCTGTTGGGCGCTTGGCGCCGGATAGAAATCAGTACAAAGTTTTATGGAGTGTAGAGTCAATAAAGGCGACAGCATTTTTCGTGCTTTTTTTCGAAGATTTTTTCCGCCATATTTTCACGCGGCAAGTGGCTTGCGCTTGCTTTGCTTTTTTAACTATTTTGTTTGGTTTTAATCTTCACTTTTTCTCAACGCCCATTTTATGCCCCCTTTTTCTACTGCTACTTTCAAAAGGCTAAACAATCTAATTAGTTGAAGAAAGTGAGACGCAAAAAAAAAAAACACGTAAATGTGAACAGATTGTGGAAAGTAATGCGAGCGTAGCTAAAAAGGCTCAACTTCTAACGCAGCAATTTCACACTGTCTTGAGCGCGCAGCAACGACGGCAAGAAGCACGTCTCTATTCTATGTAACAAGTATAAGGCATACAAAAAAATTAGTAAGAAAAAAAACTTAAGAAAACTAAAAAATGTGAGATGAAAAATTTAATGAATAAAGGGCAAAAAAAATTTAAAAAAAATTAACTCAAGACGCCGCAAGAGCAACTTAACAAGCAGCCATTAGTTGAAAGCTAATTAAATTTCCCGTTACGCGTAAGCTCACCGCCAGCCACCCGCTCCAGCAACGACGCAGCAAGGCGCGGTATTTCAACAAGGAGTCAGCTTTCAGCGCCGTCAGCTACAGCTTTGGTGCTGCCACAATGACATTTCACTTTCGCCAGCCAATTTTCATCGTCAGCTTTGCTGGCGGTAGGCGCACTACCGCCCTACTCAATTTATGTTTATTTATTTATTTATTTTTTTTACTTTTTTTACTTTTTTTGCTACTACTTTGCCAATCATAATGAAATAAGCAAATTATTTAAAGTGGCAAATGATAAGTAAGCCAATCTGCAGTGTAGCGCGCCTAAAAGCAGACTTTAGTATCTTCTTTTTTTCACTCAGAATGACCACACAGTTTTTTTTCAAACCACTTAGACCTTTCAACTTACCTGCCAAGGCCACTTAAGCAAATCAAATCACCTTAAATGGATCCATGATGAAGGTAAAAAGGAATGAAAAAAAGAAAAGTTAAACCCATGGGGGAGACATAATAAAAAAAAAACGAAAAAATAAATAAATTGGAGGTATAAGCAAATAACGACAGGATAGCTATGTGATACTTTTTCTTTTCAGAATCAAAAGCGTGGAAAAATTGTATTGACTCAGCGGTAAGAAAGGCAGTGGCGTGAAAGCAAGCAGTCAAGTTATTGGTTGAAATTTATAGAATTTAGGATGGTGGACGGGTGCACCATCGTGGTGATGTTGCATTAGCGCGCTGGTAATTTCTGCAAGCAAATTTTGCTTTCGAATGAGTTGGTAAAGAGTCAGAAGATACTAAATAAAAATGCTGTCGCAACTCAAATAAGTTTAATACATTTCGGAATTTCGTAGTTTTTGGGGATATTTAGTGATATTTTTGTTATTTTTTTATTTTTTATTTTTAGGTTTTTAAGGGTTTTGGCTTTTCAGATTTTTTTTCTCTCTTCAGAGATTTATTCGGACTTCTCTGTTAACTTTCCGGAACTAATTCGGAATTTTTGAGATTATTTGGTAGAGTTTTTCGGACATAGGGGAAATATTTGAGTTTTGTTTTTATGTTTTTCGGGTTATTTGTAAATTTTCTGTACTTTTCGCGGATTGTGTTTTATAAATATTAAAAAAATACGGGTTATTTTCGAGAATTTTTCATACATTTTTCTTTATTTTTACGGAACGTATGAGATTTATCGGAATAATTCGATACTGTTCCTAAAATTTTTAGTTACATTTCGGTAATTCATTTGATTATTCCTACTTTTTCCTGGATGTTCGAGCCTTTCTAAAGTGAATAAAAATTTCCTTTAAGGTACCTTCTTTTATATACAAGTTGATTTTTTCCTCCTTTAATACTTTTAAAACTTTTCGGGCTTTCCCGTTGTTTCATCGCAGCTTTTCGATTTTTTGGACTTTCGTCTGTAATTTTTCTCCAATATGGAATTTTGTTTTTTCTTTCCGTTAATCTTCTGCCAATATTTTTGATATTTCCAAAATTTTTAGGGGCTTTTCGGGATTTAACTAAACTTTCGGAATTCTTTTGTGCAATTTTTGATATGCATTTTAAATTTATGCTGGACCTTTGAAATTTATTAGAATAATTTGGTGCGTTTTCGGATTTTTTTTTTTTTAACTACATTTCGGTACTTCAATTTAGTTTTCTTAATCTTTTCGGGAATTTAGTGAGTTATCGGTAAAATTACATTAAAATTGTTGTAATGCAGTTCGTTGTTTTTCGGAATATTTCGATGTTTTTCGTAATTTATTCTCGGCTTGTTGGAGTTTTTCTTTTTGCATTCTTCGAGGTATTTTTCTTCACTTAACCATTTTTTTATAATTTTTCGGTAGGTTTCTGGGAACCCTTCCTTTTCCATCAACTTCCCGGGAATTTTAAAGGACTTTTCGGGCTTTTCTAAACTTTTAGGGTAATTTTCGTATAGTCCCAGAGTTTTTGTGATACTCCTCTGGATTTTTTCTTTTGATTTTTTTTTTTTTTTAATTTTTTCAGTATTTTCAGGGCATTCCAGTAACGGATTGTGTGTTGTTTTTTTTTTTGTTTTCAAAACTTTGCGGGGTTTTCTGTGATACTTTCGCAAATTTTAGACTTTTTTTGGTGATTGTTCTTCATTAGACGATCTTTCCATAATTGGAAAGTATGTTTCTGAATCGTTTTAGACTTCTTTATATTTTCATAACTATTTGGTTCACAAAATTTTTTAATTCATACTTTTCGTTATTATTTCAGGGCTTTCTGAGATTCTCGGAACATTTCGTTTTTTTTGGGGGGGGTTTTCTAGCAACTTTCAATAATTTTTCATGAACTTTCGTTATTTGCGGGATATTTTGAGGTTTTATCGAAATATTTTTTACGCAGAGAGTTGCCACTTAAAACATAAAAAACAATAATAATAATAAAATCCAATTTTCCTTCCTGTTTTATAATTTTTCAGTAAGTTTCTGGAATTTTTTAATGAATTTCATAAATATTTGGGATGAAAGAATTTTTCAATACTTTTCGTGGTTATTTCAAGACTTTCTGAATTTTCTCGGAACGTTTCTGTTTTTTGGGGAGTTCTCTAGCAACTTTCAGTAATTTTTCCTAAATTTCTTTATTTGCGGAATGTTTTGAGATTTTTTCGAAATATTTTTTCAAAGAGAGTAATAATAAAATCCAACTTTTTTTGGTGATTTCTTCGATCCTCGATTTTCTTAGTAAGTTTCTGGGATTTTTTCTGGAGTTTGCGTTAACTTTCAATTTCATAATTTTCATAAATATTTGGGACCAAAGAATATCCCACGACAGCAAATGCAATGACAGCAGCGACAAATACAAAGGTATCAGTCATATTCTAAGCTATCTGTCTTTGATGGAAAAAAGACACCGACAAATATTTCAAAAGTTCTCAAAGCTATCAGCGCAGAGGCCAGTGGCAAGTTAACGTGTTACACTTTTCAAACGATTTCAATTTTTTTGCCACTATTTTTCTAATTCTTCTGCTTTCAGTTTAAATCCATTGCTAAATCACTTGCAGGCGAATCCTGTACAAATAATAAACATTCTATGCGCATTTCAGTGAATCAAATGCAATAACTGTATCTTTTTCAAACCTGTCCATGCACATGCTGCTAACCTTGTTTACTTTACATGCAGACTCGTCTCACTTCTTATATATATATATATATATATATATATATATATGTACTAAGTATACACATATTTATGTACACATAGCAGTGCTTTCATTTCCATTCATTCAGCCATTTATTCGTTTACTCATTCGTGCATTGATTTAGATTGTCCATTCAGTCTGGCTTTGTTTACTCGTTCGTGCGCCTTTATGTATGCTTTGCATTTTATTCATCACGCTTTTGCTTTCGTATTTTTGTATTTACTTACCCAGTCGACAATTTGAAAAGCGCTTTTAAGTAAAACATTTTAGGTATGGCCTTTTCAGCAATGGCTTCTTAATAGAAGCTGTTTTAGAAGATCCTCGAATAGCCATAGCAGTGGAAGGCAGGCGATAAGATGTACTGACATATTGTCAGCGCAAAGAAAGTCAAACGAAGAAAACAAAAAGAGGATTTAAGGACTGAACAGGGGATGCCGGCGTATTTATCACTTATTTTGACGACTGGGTACTTTTTCTATGCACATGTGTGTGTGTGTGTGTGTGTGTGTGTGTGTTGTGTGTCTATTTGATCCCTACAAGACAGCTGAGTATCAGATGAGTACTCATATTATCATTACTCCTAATCACAAAAGTGCTTATCAAAGTCCTCATTTTCGTTCAGGCCATGGGAAAAAATTGAGTACTTTCCCCTCAATGTTGTCATCAGAAAGTCCTCAGTACTAATAGTCAAACTACTCATTTATGCCGTACTACAAAAACAAAAGTGTAAATGTGTGAGAATTTTTGCCTAAAGTGCTCAGCAATGTCTTGTAGGGATTGTTTGTTCTAACACTATACACTTGAATGAATGCCATTGAATGATTATCGAATCGATTGAGTATGGAAGACGACACATCACCGTGGTAGTGAGTAGTGAACGGCGAATGGGTTTGCAGGCGTATGTAATGCTAGTGCACATACACGAATAAATATCTACCAAACAACAACACACACATCTCTCTATGTCTAGCACTTTAATTTAGTTAGTACAGGTTTAAGAACGGTTCCAAGCCTGGCTATGAAATGAACTGGGAATCAGCTGAATTTGATTTGGTTTCGTATTGAATTGGGAGAATAATGAAAAATAATTTCCTCTAGAATACATCTCTGGCGTACAGTTGAGTCTGTGAGGAATTTAGTATCTCCAAAATCTATTAGTGAGAGGAGAAAAAGGAGAGTAGAGAGGGAGAAAAAAATGTAGAAATGCATGTCGATTCTAATGTTAGGTTTTGGTGGAACAATTCCAATTTATATTTCAACGAAAGTTATACCAGGACGTGGCGCACCTAAAACAGTCGCAGGAAATCTGTCATTCTCAGACTTCGTTTAGCTTACCGGGAGTGGAGCGACCAGCATAAGTAAGATCTAGGCGATTTTTAGGTCTGAAATAATGACTAGCAAATAATTCTACAAGTGAACTGAAGAAGCACTGCGTATATCCTGTAAGATATCTTGAGGCTTATTGAGTCAGTCTTACTTTGTCCTATTGATGTGTTTTACCAGAATAATGCTACAGTAATCTTTATAAAAATATCTTAAGGCAAAAAATAAAAAATAAATTATCTAACTGTACTGAAATTCAATTTAATATGAGTGTCGCTGAACTGTTTCCTTCCAAGATTTTTAAACTAACAGGAGAGCTATATTCTTTCCTTTTTAAAAATTAATAAATAAAAGACAATTAAATTCGATAAAAATAATCAACAAGTAAGAAAGTCTAAGTTCGGGCGGAGCCGAACATTAAATACCCGGCGCAAGTATTAAATATATGTTTTTTCACGCTTCCGAAACCTTCCGCTAGATGGTAAGCCGAGGTGTATCAATTTTGAGTAAATTAGCGTCCTTCAATTTCGAAATATTGAAGTTTCAAGCATTTCTTAAATTTACCGTTATATGAGAATCGGCCGTTATTTTAGTCCGATTTCAATAATTTTCAACGTTTTGCTTACACGTGGCAAGTACAATAACCATACCGAGTTTGGTACAAATTGGTAGAACGGTTACCGATATACTTATATGTGATCATAAGTGGGCGGTGCCACGCCCATTTTCCAAAATTTTACCATAAACGTATTTCTTGGTAAAGAATTGTTGCAAGCATCAATTTTGAATAAATTAGCTTCAATATTTAATGATTTATCGAAGATTTTGTATTTCTCTAAATTACCGTTATATGGGATGTGGGCGTGGTTATTGTCCGATTTTAAAAAGTTTCGGCGGTTTTTTATGCTGTACCAAGGCCAACAACTGTGCCAAGTTTGGAAGAAATTGGTGCAGCGGTTACCAAGATATACACATGTAACCATAAGTGGGCGTGGCTACGCCCATTTTCCAAAAATTTATAATATTCTTATTTTTCGTCTAAAAATTATTGTAAATATCAATTTTGAGTGAATAATCTTCAGTAGTTACTAAAATATCGCAGTTTTCGTATTTCTGGAAATTACCGTTATATGGGAAGTGGGCGTGGTTAAAGTCCGATTTCGCCCATTTTCAATACCAACCTACCTTGGATTAAGGGAAACCTACATACCAAATTTCGTTGAGATATCTCAATTTTTGCTCGAGTTATCGTGTACACGGACAGACGGACAGACGGACGGACAGACAGACATGGCTTAATCGATTTCTTTTTTCATCCTGATCATTTATGTATACATTTGTCTATATCTATCTCGATTCGTTTTGGCTGTTACAAACAACCGTTATGTGAACAAAATTAATATACCCTTGTGCACAAGTGCGCTCGGGTATAAAAAAGGACTTAGAAGCTAAATAATTAATTAAAGAAACAAGTGAATAAGAACCTAAAAATTAAATAAATAAAAATATTTTTGTTTTTAAAACAATAAAATTAAAAATAAAAGGAGAGTAACAAATTTAAAAAAATAAATAAATAAATAAATAAAATAAATTTCTAAAAAGTAAATGTAATTTGAAAAAATATTTTTTTTACAAAATAAAATCTAGAAAAAACAAATTAACTTAAAAGCTAAAAAAGTAAAAAAGAATTTTCTAAAAATTAAATTAAAAAGAAAAAAATTTAAAAATGTTTATGAAAAAAAAAATTAATATTTATGAAAAAAAATTCGCTGCGCCAAGACTAAAACTCTGTTGGAGTGACGCGAGCTAAATGATATACAAGTGCTTTCTCTCAAAATAGCTTTTCATCAAGAGTGGTAACCAAAGTCTTTTGAACTATCTTAACCCCTGACTAATAAGTTTCGAGCGGAATCCATCTTTTTGTTTTAATAAAGACGCCATATTGTATCGGCCATATTGGACTTTTAAAATCTGATTAAGATTTGTAATCAGTGGCCCCATAAACCAGTAGCTACGAAATGGTTGTGCAAATCCATCAACGCGAATTTGTTAAAATTGTTTTGTCCCTCTCGATTCTCTATTCAGACCACTGTACGACGTCGCATCGCATTGGAACGTGAAATTAATAGGTTGTAAATTATGTATTGCATAGTTTTAGGCGCTGAAAAAAATTTAGTCGTACTCGTACACACCAGCCGTTATTTTTTGTTGCATGCTACACTTTGCTTGAGAAATTTACTCGATAACGAGATATGTACTTGTGCTGCTAATTCATAGTAGTCCGTGAAATTTAATGGAGTACTCATCAGCCCAATTTTCCCAGATACTTTGTATGTATGTACGATGGAACTGCCTTCATTTCGATTTAGTTTTCTTCATTATCTTTTGCCGATATATGAAGCTATGGCATGAAGCCGGTCATTAAAGCCAATAGGTTTTTATGATTTAAGAAAATATCTACAACATACCAAAATAGTTGAGCTGAAGCCAAATATTCTTGCAATCTCAGCACTTGTTTATACATACATACATACATACATACATACATCAACTACAGACCCATCGTACTAATATTCACAGCTATATAATTTTTATCTCAAAAAAGCTAATTTACTCTTTTACCTTTATGCAGTTATTAACTTACTAGATACATTTTTTATTAAACATAAAAACCCTTTCCATAATAACATATTAGTTCTTATATTTTTTTTTTTTTTATTAACTCAAAGGTACATTCAGAAAAGTACTATAAATTAGTATTTTTCATGCTAAGCCATATCTCTTGCCATTCAGTTTCAGTTTGATACTCGTACTTTTCTAGTTCGTTTTTTATCGATAGAAATGCATATAAAATAAAATCACGCCACCAGTCGCGCTTGAGTGCGCAAAAACTATTGGGTAAACATAAATAAATTCGAAATTTATGGCATATTTGTATATAGAATGCAGAATTTATAGTACGCGTTCGGCGTGAAAGTGCATTCACAAACGTGCAAGCGCGCATGCAAACGCCTATACACTCAACTAAAGATGGCAAGTGTTTTAAAATAAAACTGCATAAATGCATATGTACACATAGTATATGGATCAAAAACTACAAAAATTTAATCAAATCTTTTTAATTGAATTTCATATGCTTGCATAGCCACAGCCACCCACATCCACATTGCCAACACGTCTGCTAGCTGCCGTTAGTGCATTCAAAGTTCTCACAGCCATTTCAAATGAATTTATGTGCATACATATGTGAGTAGGCAGCACTGTGAAACGTGTGAAAAAATTGCCTTTCTTTTCTATCGGTTATTATTCATGTTTCTTTAGCAGTTTTATTAAACTTTTTGTACAGCGAATCAATGCGAAGTGCAATTTTTTTTTTGCTTTCAATTTATTTATTTTTATTGAATACACTTCACAGCTTATAAATTTACATTTTAATATTCATTCCTCTATTTTGCAGTTGCTTGCATACTTTTTATTAGGCGCACTCATATAGCAAATAAACTGTTGATAATTGATGGCAGTCGGGCAATTTTTTCTCGTTGAACTGCATTTAATTTGTATCAGTTAGGTATTAAAGCGATGATGTGTACTTGAAGAGTATCATATTTTTTGCCATACTACATATATTCCGTACACTAGGCGACAAATGAAAGTGTACAGCTTGTTCTAATATAGACTTCACAATTATTTTTATGAAAAATTGTTTCCATTAATTATTTACGAAAATATAGTTCATTCTATAATATACACCATATAAATCAAAGTTTTACACTTTATATGAAGTTCGCGAAAATTAAAAAATTTTCATCAAAATTTTCCACTTTGTATTCAGAGTTTCTATTTCTCAAAAATCAACGGGAGTTTATAGCCATTTGAAACTTGCACTTCATTAGACTGAAATGGAATGGGCTACACTGCATACTGGCAAATTTTCTAAAAATTCTAAATATATGGTTTATATGTATTTTCATAAATAATTAATGCAAAAAATTGTTCATGACAATAATTGTGAATATAGGTACTAGTTATTCGTGGTACTTTAGAAGTAATTTATTAAAAAAAAACTCAAAATACTTAAACTAGGCCAAAAACAATAGATTTAAAATTTTTTAACCATCTTCAAAACATTTTAAAACTAAAACTTTCTTAAATCTCTCCTTTCTGATACCTTTTCTTACTTACGTGCAGTAAAGAAATGACGCCCTTCAAAAGAATTTGTTTGAATTTATTGAAGTGTTTGAATTTAATTTTTTTTTTAAGTTTGCAGCCTTCTTAAACCTCTTTCGTATGGCATTCATATTGTGTACATTTCAAGTTTAATTTGAATTTTAAAACATGTGGAAACCCTTCAAGACTCTTTCGTTTAATACCTATATTATTTCGCTTATAATATAATTGCATTTGAATTAAGTTTTATAACAGGTGGCAACCCTCTTCAAATAACTTAGAAAATTGTACATGTTTAAGCTGAACATTTCTAAACAATCTTACATTTTACACTTTAACTTGAGTATGATTAATTTAATATCCACTTTTGAAACAAGTGGCAACCCTATTGAAAATATTTTTGAACTAAAACCTTATTAAACATCTTTTCGCATGACACCCATATTGTCATACATATTCCAATTACCCAATTCCCTTTATTCAAATAGCATTTGATTTTTCAAACAGGTGGCAACCCTCGTAAATGTTATTTGAAACTACAACCCTTTTCAAAACATTTCGCTGGATACCCATATTGTAGTAATTCATTTAAATTAATTGAATTTAATTTTAAAACGGTTGGCAGCCCTTCTAAAACACCTCAATAATATTTTAAATTTTCAACTTAAGGTTCCTTAACCATCTTTCGTTTGACACTCATATATTAATTCAGTATGATTGTTCAAACAGTTGGCAACGCTTTTAAAAATATTTTCAAACTACAACTTTTTTAAGCCTCTTCACATCAATTGATAAATCTGTGATATGAGTTACAAACAGTACTCCCAAAAATTCGAAACAGTTTATAAGAAGAAAATTTACAATCTTAAAAGTTGGCAAAGATAGAGTATGATTAAAGGATTATTGGCTTTGGCAATTTAAGCAAATCTATGGTACTTCATGAAATAAAAGTGAATTGGGAACAGTTTTTTCAGCATAGTAGTATCATTTTTGTCAATACGTGGCTATGTGCAATGCGAAAATAATGGCATTAGGCAAAACGAAAATTGGGAACAGTTAGTGAGAACAGATAATTTCTGAACTTTTGAATTGTGTAAAATTAGCGATACTAATACTTGCCTATAAAAGGAATTGCGATTGGAACAAAAGCAGAACATTTTGCTGGGGGAAGTAAATGAGAACAGAACGAACTGACAGTAATAAGCGATTCTTAATAATAGTAGTTATAGCTATTTATGATAAAAACAACCTTGCATTTTTGGAGATTAATGTAGGGAACACAGTTCAGGCTATTTTCCATAAAGCTAGAGTAAATGAATAAAATAGATTTAACACTTTGTCTCTTTTGCACAAGGAGCGGTCTATTTTTGCGGTAATTACCTAATTCTTTATTTATTCTGTAATATCGATACTTAGCTTTCGCTCGCCAAAAATTATACTCAGCTAAGTCAACTCTTAACTTTAAATCCGCAACTCGAAGTTTTATAATTAAAATCAATAACATCATCAACACAAAATTGACCAAATCCAATAAAGGCGGATTCACCTTTTGTGTCCGGACACTTTTTGTTAGTAATTTTACGCGTTCCATTCCCAACTTGTCTCACTGAGAGCGCAACAAAAATGTGCTGAACACTCTTTGTTCGAATCAAATTGATTTTGATTTTCTGTCTGAACGACTTGATGATTCGGGTTGCCGCGTTCTCCTTTATATACGTTTGCAGCGAATTACATGGGCTATTTGCCCTCAAAATCGTATGTAGGCAACAATATCATCAGCTACATTTGCTACAGAACAAAATAAAATGTGTCGAACTGAACGGTGAACTGTACCTCAGCAACCTCTCCGGCAAATTTGTTTTGAGAGCAACTAAAAAGTTGTCCGAACACGAACGGTGAACGCGCCTTAAGTGTTTCAGGTTCATGCTAATTTTTTAATTTACCCACACCGCTGCATAAAATCCCCGATTAACGCACACACAACTGCACAAAGACAGACCGTACTTCAAAAAAGCTATCAACCGCCAATGAAGAGCAAACAAGTGCCACCACGAAAGTGTCTGGCGGAACACTATTTTTGTTGTTGGTGTATGTATACCTAAGTGACTATGTGCATACATACTATGTAAATGCCTATATGAAGTTTTAGTATTGTGGCAAGCTGAAGTAAAGCAATTACTTCACAATCTTGGTACTTGAAAATATACTCACCAAAACCACAACAGCCTCCTGACTCCACCATTTTGAAGCTGGTTTTCTACGCCCATTCTGCCACCCATTCTCCATTGCTGTTCACACGCTAATCCGCTTGATAATCCTTTTCTCTACTGAGAACTTTTTCACATAGCGTTCATGTGTATACGATGTATGTGTGTGTGTGTGTGTGTGTGCGTGTGTGTGTGGAGAAAATCTTCCAATAAACAAAAACCGCAAAAGTATCATGAAAGTGTTGCCATTTTCTGAAATCTTTAATTGAAACCACGTTAACCACACAATCGTACACACGCGCGCCCTCACATAGAGAAGCAAGTTTTCTCTACAAATACAAATACAGGTACTAGGAATATATATTTATATCTGCGAATATGTATTCGTAAAAGTAGGATATACCCATTTACTACATGCCTTGAGTTGATAATTACACACATGATAGACGCACATTTCCTCTTCAACAACTAACTGCTCCGGCAGTACCATGCACCATTTTCAGCAACGGTAATGGTACTTTGGCCCCACTCATTTTCAATTAAATCGTCATGTGTTTGCGCATACATATGTATGTATGTATATGCAAATATACTCACTCACATTGGCAGAGGCATACATACTCAACTTTCTACAGATTTATGTCTATAGACATTTTCACAATAAATTATATATGCCATAAAATAAATCTACGCATGCAAAAGTATGCAACAAAACTTTGCAATTAAAATTCAAATAACTTTTCCCACATACATTTCGTGCGGGTTTTCAAGCAACTGGTATTTACACTTAGACGAACTCATAGACATACATACATATGTACCTATATGTATATGCTTGTTTATGTATATTTACATTTGTGCCCTTCATGAAATGCTTCTTGTCGGGTATAAATCCGGAATTAGTCGTAAAAGCATATGTATTAATTGTTCCCTTTTATAACGAAACAGATACAAGAGTAGATACCCTTGAAAAATAAATGAATTTCCAATCAGGAAATCGATTTTCTTTAAGTGAGAACAGTTTGCAACAACTGATTTAAAATTAGTAGTAATATATAGAAAATACAAGTTTTTTAAAATATAAATTGCCCAAGAAACAACAAAGTGGGAACAGTACTGAGAACAGTTTATACGAAATGTTTTTAATCTTATGTAAAGCAAGTACGCTGAAATAAACGCGATATATGCTGGTGTGGCACTTCTCGCTAAGTGAGAACACGTAATGAGAAGAGTAAATGAATGTAAAACTTTCAAATCGATACTAAAAGTGTACTCTATACATCATGTGGAGCTATTTAAATTGAGCGCAAAACATAAATAGACTGCTTTTCAAAACAAATGAGATTTAGGTTTCCTTACAGACAACGACAACAATTTACCTACGCAGCGTTGTTTCAAAGTGAAATGCGTAAAGTTTTTTAGTGAGAACACTATTGGGAACAGTTCATTCGCTGGTTTTATGTACTTATAGTGCATGCGTGTTTTTCTAATGCTAGGTTATTCAAGCAAATTGGTAAAAACTAGCTTTTTTGAGTGGGAACAGTTTTTGGAACAGTTACCAAAAAATAATAATTAACTAAAATTAAACAAACCCCACTTATGAATTGCTATAATAATACGAGTACTTCAGACAACATGAAATGCTACTTGAAACTAGATTGATACAGAGCTGCATTCCTAAAAAAGAGTCGAAAAAATATCGAGCAAAAACAGAAGAAAGGAAGAACTACCCTGGAAGCATGAACAAATAGTGGATAATGAAAATAATCAACAGCAAAAAGTAGGAGAAACAAAAAAGTAGAGAATGCATTTCGAGGAAGTAATATCAATGAATAAGAATGTAAATATTTATAAAAGATCAACTTGAGGGCAGTAAAATGGGCTATAAAAGGTCGAGTCGTCTTCATGCGACAGATATTTCCATCTCCAACTAATTTGTAATAAACGCTGTTATAGATGTATGTATGTATACATGTGTATATATCCCATATACAATAGTTAATAATCATAACATAACTCTCCGGCTGCCTGCAGTTGAGATGTAATCTATTTGAAACTTAAACCCGCTTACAACAACTACGCAGCCAGTGGCAATTGAAAACAGCAAAGACTTTTAGTACAACTGTCGCAATAAAAAAGAAGAAGAAGAAGAAGCAACAATAAAACAACTAAAAAACAATGCATGACAAATGCAGACATTAAAAACCCAAAACGCACGCCGCAGCTGAAAATGAGCGTATCTACATAGTTGAAAATGTGACAATGCTGCATGCCTCATAGTGTTGCACACATACATACCTATTTACATGGTAATTAAATATTTTAATAACTAACAACTCTGCAACTCGCTGACAAGCATCCACCAGCCACCAGCCACTGTTGTTGCTTATAAAGCTATAATTTCTAGACGACCCCATGCACGCGCTCCAACGCATCTCACAGACCACAAAACGCTACTCATCATCTTTATAAGGTATTTGCTTTTGTTTTTTTTTTTTGTGTTATAAAAAACTTTGTATGCGGTTGATGAAAGCGCAACAAACTGCGGCACAACGCAGCGGGCGTCGGCAGACATTTAAAATTTCGGTTACACAGCGTGGCCACCCCGTCGGAAAATTCCAGCATTTCGCCAATGATGCTTCAGAAATGTTTTTGCATTACAGTGCATTAGTGGTGTAACATTTGTCGGTATATAAAGCACCCAATTTTTCGCACTTGCTGATTTTTTTACCAAATCATCAGCCGGAGGATGGGATGGGGCAAATTGGTTTGAGCGAGAAAACATTCCAATTTCAATTTATTGAAAAACCAATCTTTAAATATGGTGGTCATCCAAGGTAGGCTTTTGTTTCGATGCGCTCGATGATTTAGAAATTTTCTTAGCAATAACAGTTTGACGTTTTTTGTGTCACTGGCGTTGCTGCTTAAAAGGCCAATTACGCTTTTCTTCGACATTTTCCTTTCTGGAACATTTTCCTCCCGAGAGTGCACACACGTTTCCTCCGAAAAATTTTTCCAAAGTAGGCAGGTCTCTTCGGCCTTAAAAATAACATCCTTTGACAAGTCATGCTATACAATAACTTCTTGCAGGGTTTTTTAAATGGGTCAACTAGTTTCACAATGGGCGAAAGTTTTTCTTCGCATTGCTTCAGAAGTCGTATACGCCTAACCTGTTTTTGAATTGCGTGAGCCATCAATAACTCGCATTAAAACTTCCGCCATATCTTGGAAAATCAAAAAGGGTTTCCTTAGATTTTAAAATTGTTGAGTCATAAATGCTCTATGATTGAAGTTTTTACACAACGCTTCCGTATTGATCAATAATTTTTAATTTTTTATTGAGGCATAATCTTTTTCCGCTACTCATTTTTCAACTTCGCTACAACAGTCGCAGTGGCCGAGTGTGCAAAGCACTGTTCTGCCCTTCGAGAGATCCGGGTCGAAAACCACGGGCAGGCAATTTCTTCTCTTTTTTTTCTTTTTAATTTTCTTTAAATTAATAAATTTCATCGTCTTAAAAAAATATATCGTCGATGTTTTTGCAAAACCGCCTAAATCGCCGTTATGGCAAAAATGAGATTTGGTAACCTTGAACTCCAGGCATCGAGATTTATGCATAAAAATCGTTAAATCGTCATTAAAACAACATATTTGTAGAATAATAGCCAGAGAAAATACCGCCTATCAAGGCAATGCCTTCAAAGAATAAACCGTTTTTTCGCTCTCCTGTAAAATTTTAGTGCCGTAAGATAGGCGGTTTTGCAGTTGGGCGATGGGCGGTTTTGCAAAAACATCGACGATATATATATTTCTTTTGGTTGATTAAATTTTTTAGAAACTTGTTTCATTCAGAGACCGAGAATGCGTTCCAGTTTTGGTTTAGTTCTGCGCGGCGAAAAAAATGTAGTCTCAAGAACATTCCCACCAAAGGACGAAAGGGAACAAAAGTATTGAGAGCAATTTTAACGGGAACAAAATTAGAACAAAAGGTTGGGGAACGTTTCCGTAAAGAACAAAATTCAAACAAATCTCTCGGTTACGTTCTCAAGAACAACAGAATTTTCAGAGAAGAGTTGGTCCTGTTACGTTCTCTGTCTGAAAGTTCCTGAGAATTTAGTACCCAAATTGTTCTTCGAGAGAAAGTTCCTTAGACTTTAGACTTTCCCATTTTGTTCTCTTGAAAAAGTTGCCGAAAATATTGTTCACATTTTGTTTTATTTGGGAACGTTTCAGAGGGGTTTACTCTTATATATTTCTCATTGCGATCGTTTTGGACAGTTTTTTCTCATTTTGCTTTTGGTTATTATTTGGTTTATTGTTTTAGAAAGAAAAATATACATACATATATGCATAAGTATTTTTAATTTCCCTAAATTTTTAGAAACGTTTTTTTGTAAATATTTAATTTAAAACAACTTTTATTTTTACAATTCAATTTCCTTTTTGGTTTTACACTTCGATGTTTTAAAAAGAAAAACAAAGTTTTTTATTTAATTTAGTTTTTCGGATCTTATTTTTTTATTTTATTATTTTTTCTTTGTAACCGACTTCAAAAAAAGGAGAAGGTTATCAATTCGTCGGAATATTTTTATTTTATTTTTTTGTTTTACGTATGTTACCGCATAACTTTGGACCACGTTAACCGCTTTCGATAACTCTTTTTCTATCGGAAAGGTAGTGTCTCGCAGGTGGCCGCATACTTATTTGGTTTAGATCCGATAATTTATCCAAAATTTTTATATGACAACTGAAGTCGGTTGTGTTTTTTGCTTAAAAACTACTTGTAATTTTTAAATTTTGTTTTAAAAATAAAAATATATTTTTTTAATTTCATATAATTTTTAAGAACTTGCACTTTCTTGATTTAATTTTTGCTTTCCCTAATTTAATTTATTTTTCAATTTTAGATTTTTTTGTATTGAAATTATAATTTTTTTTTTTTAATATTTGTATGTAGTTATTTTTGCTTTATTAAATTTGTCTTGCTTCCTTTTTTATTAAATTTTCTTTTGTTTCTTAGTTTTTTCTTTAATAGAAAAATTATGATTAGATTTCGTTAGCTGAGCTTTCAATTAGTCTTTCGAAAGACAGTAAAGTGTTAGTTTCCAGAATTGACCATTGTCGTTTGAGAGATTTTTGTGTTTCGAGAAACTGTGGTGAGCTGAAACACAGTTGGCAGAATTACCCTGTTAAACTAATTTCATACGCATTTGACTTGGAGTAGTTTGAATTCCGAAATGCTGCATTTGTGTCAAGGGCTGTTTTATTCCGATAGGGCATATACTGATGTACATATATACATATTGTACATACACACCTATATACATATGTATATGCATATGTTTGTATATACTTTTGTGTTGATATTCATTACTTTGAGTGTGATTGTGTGTAAGCGCGCATAGTGGAAGCTCTTCCGATTACCCGTTTAAGTGGTGACGAACTTCATTTAATATGCAAATGCATTCATTTATAACTAGTTTCAGTAGCATGTCTCGAAACAAAACACACTTTTAGGGGTCGCTAAAATGTTGCGAAGAAACGTTTCGCTTTGGCTCATTTTAATTGTTAATGGTTCACATGTGGGTTCGCGGTTTTCGCGCACAGGAAATGAATGTCTGCGTTTGGTGTTCGGTTTTAAGGTCTCACTGTTTTTTTGTTGAGATATACATACATACATATACATGCGTATCCTTATTACTGTAAGTTAGCATGCTTGTGTGCGTCTCTAAGAGTTTGAAGCTTTTTGCAAGTAGCTGCGAAATAAACTCTTAAATATGCATGTAGTGTGCTATTGCGCTCCCCATCTGTGGTCTGGTGGTTGACTAGCTTTTGGGTTTTAACTTTTACCTTGTGTTGTATGGTTCTTAAGAGTTTTGGAGTTGGGGTTTTTCGTTACGCTAGTGGAAAAGTGTTGATTAGTCAAATTGATAAACGTCTTTGCAATTTGTCATAATGAAATTTTGTGTATGCATGCTATGGAAATGTAATTACACAATTCACAATTGGAACCATCGGAGGTACTCCCTAGTGAGGCGTATTATTTTCCGCTGGCTCTCTGTGCTAGCAGAACTTCTGAAATTGCTTAAAACTAAGGGGATAAAGGTTGTTGCTTATGCTGACGATTTGGTTACACGTATCGCAGACCAATTCCTGCGTACGATAAATGAGCTAATGGATGTAGCAATAGGCGACATCTCTAAGTTGGCTAACCAGAAGGTTAAAGCGACTAATTTTAATGCTTAGGAATAATTCTGGGCTATAAACTAAACTGAAAAAGAAATGTGGTGGAGGGATTTAAGAAAGATTTGGCTGCGTATCGCACCTTCAAAAGGGCACAATCAACTGTCGCCATATATCATCATTCATCAGACCGATTGTGGAACACGGAGTCCTGGTCTAAGAGAAAGATAATTAGAAAAGGTAAAGACTCGCATGCTTTGGCAATTTGGAAGCGGTCAGTGGCGCACTTCAGGCTTTGGGAAGGCCAACTTTTGGAGACCAACCAATTTCGGCCACTCGACGATAGTGGGTGAACTAAAAAGTGGCTGGCTTAATGTAATCAAAGCCGAGTTAGAAGCTACCTCTGATTACATTACGTCGGCTCAAAACTTTAATACAAAGACACATGCACGATTTTCAACCAAAAAAGAATCAGGCTTTAACCTCCGGTGCCGTAAGATGGTATGGACCTAAATACCCCTCTACACTGATATTTCAAAAATGGAGCTGAAAACCGACCACAGTCTCTACTCGGAGGAACTGCAGATTAGTCAGTATTTTCTTCTGCCCAAAAAACCTGTAGCTTTTTTTAAGCTGAGGTTCTTGCTGTAAAGAAAGTAGTTAACCTTCTACTCTAAATCTCTTGATTACATCACGATCTCTCTTATTAAATAGTCACCAAAGTATCTTTTGTACAGCTGTTCAGGAAAAAACTCCAAGATTTGCGGTGCAGTTTCCATATCCTTCCTGCAAAATCTGCATCACTCCTGCAAGTATCCGCTTAAAACCTTGTAACATATCGTAAGTTGCTCTTGGTTAAGCTCAATGCTCCAGACCTTGTAGATGGCCCCAGCAGCGATTTCTTTGAGCGTCGTCCTCTAGTTTGACTAGGGTTCGAATCGTAACATCCGTTCACGGATCGAGGACCATACGAAAGAAAATTACGTGTTACGACATAATCCATAAAATGTGTTTTTACGTGACGAGTAATACGATATCGTAAGTGACGATTCGAGCCCAGCTTTTCTATACCACAGAAAAGTACTGGGCCTATGTAAGGTGCTCCTTTCCTTGCAAGTTTATCGGCAGTCTCATTTCCTTGAATACCACTATGTAGTGATAGTCAGAGAACCCAAATTCGATTGCTCAGCAAGAGTGCTCAGCTTATCAAGGCACTTCATAAACAATTTATACATATATTACCTGATGAGACCTGATGCCTTAAAAGAGCTTGACTGTCAGTCAAAATCGCAAGCAAGAAGGCCGCGTAGTTTCATATAGCCTGAGAAAGGGACACATGTGTTCCTATATTTACCGAATATCTCAACTTCGCTCCAAATACATCTATCCTGGTACCGTCTTTCGTCTTAGTTTGTACTTTAGTTGGTTCTTTCAATCCAGATGATGGCTGCATAATAGCGCCGTCTAAATTGGTTCTTTGCATACGTGCCGCTCAAGTAGGAAACTGGCAGTTTATTAGAATGAGTTTATTTCCATGGACAGCGCACGATTGCACGGTTGCCAACTGTATTAAAAGTTAAACTCAAATTATTTAATAAGCAAAATAATTTATTAAAATATGGGTATCAATTGAAATTGGTTTAAAAAGGTTTTATTTCTGAACCATATTTAGTAGGGTTGCCACGTATTTGAAAAAATCAAATTCAACTTTATTAATTGCATAATTGAAAAACAAGTATCAGAATGTCAGAAGTAAGAGATATACGTATTCTAAACTATATTTAGGAGGGTTGCCACCTATTCGAAAAGTCAAGTTTGATTATTTTAATAATTTCACGTATTCTATATTTAAGTTTAGCGGCAGGCTAGGACGAATGCGCTGGACTATTTTTTTTTTTTTTTAATTACGGCATTTCTCCCTTTTCATTGTAGCTTTTAAATAAAAAAAAACTATAAATTAATAACATTGATACATTTAAAGCGTGTTTTCTAAAAACGCAAGAACGAGAATAAACTAACACAAAACTTGTTCCTTACATTGTACAATTTTTTTGCGCTGCTTTGGAATCAAGCTTCATGCTTGTGTGTCACAACTCCTCACCCCTTTCTTTGTATGCGCATAAAAAATCTTTCATTTTCATTTCACTTTTAATTTCATAATTCCAAATTTGATACTGCTGAGCAAACCAATTTTCCCCACTCCTCATCTCCGTCAAGCCTTCTAAACGACACCACATTTCACCAAATTAAGTGACTTACCGCAAAATGCCTAAACGACTGCAATGATACTAGCCGCAAGCAAGCAGTACCGCAAAACAAGTGCACACAATTTGCCCCCAATTGAAGAGGCAGGCAGTAAAGAAAGGAGCAATACAGCAGATTTGCTGAATCGCTAAAATACCAGACAATTTTATGATTTTTTGCTAAATTCGCAATTTGTGGCTGTGGTGGAGATCTTTAGATGTGGAAAAATTACAAAAACAAAAGAAAAATATTAATAACCATAATACGACGAAATATTGCTGTAGTAGACACAAAATTTAATGGCTAACAAGATTTGAGGTCTGCGGTGAACTTAAGCCTTTCATATTACTGTCTTATCTTAAAAAAATATTGTGCACTCTTGGGAAAATTTGGTTGGTTTCTAATTGCATGTATGTACATTAGGGTGGTCCAAAAATGTATGGGAGAAAAGTAAAATCGGAAATTTAATGCTCTCACCCCCTAGGATTGTTCTATACCGAAAAAAGTATACCCCTGTTTTTTTTATTTTAAAATCAAAATATATTTAGAGGTCGCTCAATGTTTCCCATGTATTTTGTATGGGGAAAAAATACTTTTCGTAGAAATGGCATAGAATCCATGAAAATCAAAATTTTTCAATCTGAAAACTCTGCTTCTCTTCAGAGGACTTCAGAGAATAATGCCCAATTGTTTATTTAAACGTTTTTTAATTTAAACTATTTTTTAAGGGTCTCCGAAGTCTTCTGAAGAGAAGCAGAGTTTTCAGATTGAAAAATTTTGATTTCCACGGATTCTATGCCATTTCTACGAAAAGTCTTTTTTTCCCATACAAAATACATGGGAAACTTTGAGCGCTTTGAGCAACCTCTAAATATATTTTGATTTTAAAATAAAAAAACAGGGGTATATTTTTTTCGGTATAGAACAATCCTAGGGGGTGAGAGCATTAAATTTCCGACTTTACTTTTTTTTTGACCACCCTAATGTACATACATATATATTAGGGCTTTGCTCGGATTGCATACACTTTTTAAAGTTTACAATGTTTGAGTATCAAATAATGGTCAATTGGATAGCTTAAGCTTAAAAATGTTTTTTATGTAATATTTTAAATGGAATTTGTTATTTAAACGAATACCACTTTTCCATTCAAATTATTTCGATAAAAAATATTATCGATGAGTTAATATTTTAGCTTAAAAAGTACCCAGTGTTCAGTGAGACAAAATGAAACTTTGAAAAAATAATGCTAATAAATAAAAATATCGTCACTATTCTACAAAAAGAATGTTTTTAACAAAAATTTAAAACTTGTTTACTCTTTAAATTTAATAAATTTAAAAATATTTGGCATCAAAAATTAGGTGGCAACCCTATTAAGAAATACGCTAGGTTGAAGAGTACATTTTGAGTGCAAATCTACTGTGTATATATATCTACGTATGTTAATACTCACAAAAAAAATCTCGTTGACATTAGTAAGATACAAATTGGTTTAAAAAAAACGTGGCTACCCTCAACGAAAATATATCTCCATTAAAGCTCTCAAAAATACCTCTCATTTGATATCTACATTAAGAGGTTTTCGTTTAATTTTGTATAATCGAAAATAAGTGGCAACCTTTCATCTTTCTCTTAGCACCCGTAAAACGTAATCTATACATATAATAAAATTGTAACAGGCAGATAGATGTCTGTACATTATAGATATTAAAGAAAAATTAATTAGAGCAACAGAAGCCAAAGCAATAATTTTTTAGAATTTTTGTCTGTCTGTCTGGATGTTTGTACGCGCATTACTCGAAAACTAATGCAGGAAATCGAGCACAATTTTCACCGCTGCATTGCTTAAGGTTTAACTTAAAATTTAGGAAAAATAATTAATTAGAAGGTTGCCACCTGTTTGAAAATTGCAGTTTAAATAAATTGACAAGATATATTAAATATTGCAATATGGCTGTGAAAATAAATAGGATTACAATCGAAAATATTTTTGTGGAAGGTTGCCACCTGTTTGAGAATTTTAATTTAATTTAATTGATAAGATGCAATATATAATTGTGCAATATGGGTATCAAATTAATGAGGTTTAGGAAACTCTGCCGAAAATACTTTTGAGAAGGGTTGCCGCCTGTTTGAAAAATTTGATTCAGTTAAAGTGATAAACTAAGGTAAATACCGAATTAATACACCTTTGAAGAAAGCCGACGATATTTAGAGACGAGTTGGATTATAAATAAAATTTCCAGTATTAAATAGCTTCGAAAAATATATTAACTAACACCCTTCCCTTATTCCTAAAAAAATAAAGTATGTGTTTTAAATCGAAAATTTGTTTGAAAATCTCAACTCGTAACGCTATTCTAATCTATTTTTGTTTTTTTTGTAAATGAAATTTGTCGCGTGTTATTTGTATGGGAAATCGAATTTTTGAAATTTTTAATTAGAATTTTTTTCAGACTGCATAATTTTTTATTTTCTATAAATTATGAGAGTTTCAGGTAGCACAGAAAACAAGTATTGCTTAAAAATGAAACACCCTAATGTTTAGATATTCATATGTATGTCCATTTGTATGTCTGTGTGTACATATTTACTTATGTATATCACTTTGATATATGTAAGGGCCTACTTAAATATCCCTTCAGAAAAGTGAGTACTAGGCAAATTGAGAAAAAACACTAAAGTAGCCATAAAAATAAATTAATTTTCCATTCAAGTTTAAAATACACACTCTTCATATGTAATAGAGTACTTTGAACTTGAATAAAATGACCACACAGCTGTACACATGTGTTCATATATATATTCTTACACTGCTTACATTCAACATAGCCGTATTTCTATGAAAGTACTTGACTTTGCCGCATGCTGTGGCATGTTATACTCGTACGAGTAATAGTCATGAATGTCTCTATTTTAATGGCATTTCAACAACTTGAATTGCTGCAGTTGTAGCGTGCGAACAGCAAAGGCTCCATACACTACCAACTGCTGTTCCGACTCTTGCCCTCTATACATATGTATGTATGTATGTATGCATGTATGTATGTATGTATACCCCCTTCTTCATCAACTGCATCATTTCGTATGCTTTGTAAATGTAGTTTGCCCTAGCTGCCGCCCATGACCATTGCCACTGTTGGTGCAATGCTCCTCAGGTCTGCTTATCCACCAGCTACTACCTACCGCGCTCACCACAAGTCAGCTACATAGCATTTACCTCGTCAAGTTGTCACCGGAAAGCACTCAAAAAACGTTTCGATGGTGCTTGCCCGCTGCCTGCACAACTCTCCTCGGCTTCATGTACCTTTTGTCGTGTTTGTCATTTTATGCGAAAACCAAAGCTTCATACAGGCAGGCAGGCAGCTATGCAGCGTTTTGGCGCTTTGTGGCAGCTGCGAGCGGTTGCTTGACATTTCAACCGGGCTTTTCCGCACTCTTTTGTTTTTTTTTGCTGCTACATTTTGGTTTTTAGTAGTCGTATTTCTGTGCGAGTTCTTTGTCGATATGCTGTAAATATATGTTAGTATGTATTTGCTTGTTTTCTATGTTGTATAAAAATAAATTTGTTAGACTTTGGTTTTATCGATTTTCCTCCCAATTTCGAAAGCTAACCCAATCTTCAGTTTTGTTAGCTTCTTGTGGTTGTCTCTCTGCTTCCAGCAGCGCCAGCTCCCCACTTGCTTTGCGTCGAATTTTGAAGATAATTCAATTTGGTGCTTCAATAAATTGTCAGCCAACCATCGCTTTTGGTTTGGTTGAGAGGCCAGCAATTTGTGGACGGATTGAAAGACAAAGCAAAAGCTGATAATATTGCCACAAAAAATAATAGTATTTGAGGTTAGCAAATGTTACACAAATGCATAGAAAACAAAGTGTAAAATAAAATTTAAACTGAGTGCGGGTTGATTGAAATGGGAAAATGTTGTGTTTTCTGCAGTTTGGAATTGAACGTGGTAAAATTAAATATATGTATGTAGGTAACTGTTACATATGTATGTATGTATGTATATAGATCCCCTGTGGGGAAAATTGCTAGTTCTGAACTTGTTTGCTGCTACTCCATTTAGACCCAGTACTGGCTCGCGAGAAATCTCTTTTGCATGCAAAAAAACTGGCGAATTTAACATTGCAGTCGTACGTTTCAATGAGGCACAAACAAAGAAAAATCATTGTATAGCACATGATTAGCTCTATATTTAACTAAAAAATGAAAACAATCGAACCGCATGGTCCTTAAATATAAGCAATTAAAGAGAGTGTCGGTACGTGACGAAAATGGAAGTTGATTTTTTCATTTCTTATAAAATCGCAAACCTCTGCGAATTGTGGACGGTTCTTTTCATAGAACTTTTTTTAACATGATTTGGAGTAATTCTAGTTGTTTTTAAAGTTTTTTGAACTAATGCAACTTGTTTAAATTTTCTTTTACAATCCCAAGATATATGACTTTTATTTTTTATTTTTTGTCGCGGTAGACCCTCCGATGGAAACATCCATAAGTGGTTCTTAAAAAGCCTTAAAAGAAAGCAGTTTCAATTTTCTCCTTTCTACTTTCATCTTCTTTTTGGCACTATTATTGGCAGTCCAGTAGGCACATTTTGAAATTTTGGAATTCCATCCCAGGCGTCCACATACAGGGGTATTTAGGCGCGACACATGATGGGTTATTTAACTTGCCCTTTCGTTTAAGAATGTCAAAACCAAGTAACTTGATTCGAAATCTCGTGAAAAAGTACTTTATATTTTCGACTTAAAACTGCCTTAATACTACTTACATGTATGTCACGGTTATTTCCTTAATTGTAGATTTAAAAATTGTCCACAAATACTTCCAGTATCACTGAAAACTGTATTACTCTTTGCAACTAGAGTGAAAATAATTTTATCACTCTAATCAAAGTAGCAAACTTTTGATAAGTTATGTACCAAAAAGTATGCACTAAATATTCGAACAACGCCTACTACTTTAACAAAAATCCTTTCATGTGCAGCAGAGCGCATAAAATAAGTTTAAGTTTGTGCGCCTTAAAGTAGGCAATGCTACCCATTTTGTGTAGAAAACCTACACAAAAGTAGCTATAAACTCAAATTCGTTGGCTACCCTGCGGCTATTACAGCTATCTAAATTTATCTCACTTCAACTTCAACGCCTGCTGTTCTGTGAAAACTTTCTTATTTTACTATTAATTGTGTTTACCTAAAATTATGCCTTAAGCAAGGCATTGACAAAGCGTTGACATTAACGAATACATATTTTCCTTTAATTAATTGGAAACTTTGCTTGCAGCAAACATACTTACTTAACTATATACATATGTACATATGTATGTATGTATATAGGCAGGGAGAGTTGCTAATTTAATTTGACTTTTATGTGCACATACAGACTTGCTTTTGCGCTTAAAAGTAATTGAATTCGACAAATAAACTACAAAATATATATGCGCAAATAGATGATTAATATAGCTGAGGGCAGAGCAAGCTTGTTTTTTGATATGTTTCTGGCATTAATATTTCCAAAGCAAATGCGCCTAAAAGTAGATAGTAAATATTTTAAATGCAGCTTATTTAAGTATAAATCAAATATTTGTATTGAATAGCTTAAAGTCATTTGTTCTAACAAAATTGCAAACCATTGTCGAAATTTCATCACAAAACGCCAACTAAGCGTATGCGCCTTGAAGCAATTCGTAGTAAATATTATTGACAACTGTTCGCAAATCCATATTATTACATTTATTGTATTCACTCGATTCCTATAACTAACCTCCTATACCTAGTTATAACTTGGCAACTGCCTCTGTGCTGCGCCTAAAAACTAAAAAAGAGTAAATAAACATTCAACTGCCATAAACCCAACTGCACCACAAATTATGCCAAAACCAATTTGTTGTTTTCTCTCCAATATATTTATTTGTATCCTTGCTGGTCAATTCGCATATATTTGCCCGTCAATTTTTTTCCATTTTGTCCTTTTTTATTCACTTAGTGTTGTTCACTTTCACTTTCGCCAGCAAGTCAATAACAATTTACCGCCACAAATCGGTTGGGACCACAATGGCCGTCACATCAGAGTGGCAGCAGCTGCGGTCATGGGTAAGAAATTTTTATAATAATCAACAACAGGCCTAGGCAGCTGTTTTGTATGCATACATAAGTAGAAGGTGCCAAAGGCATGAATGCGAAGAAAACAAAATGGACATTTGTCGAAGTGTCTCGCAATAAAAGTAGAAAGGCAGAGTTGCTACAACAAAGTGTTTGTGTGAAGTGAAGAAAAGGCAAGTCAATATGTTACAATTGTTGCTCGTAACAATAACCGCAATAGTGAAAATTTATTGAGGCCACTTGAAAATTAGATAAAAAGAAAAATTAAAATATTTTTAGGAAATTCAATCAGAGTTGCAAACGAAAACGGCAAAAGAGTGCCAAAATAGGCAGATTAATATTCGCAAGCCACTTGAAATGCCACTTAAAACTTCACTATATCTAAACAGTTGTTATAAATTTGTTTCACACGCATGCTCGTAGCTTTGGCCAAAGCCTTCTGTTTATGTTTAGATTGCGTATAAGTTATTCAATCCAGTATTTTTTTGGAGTATCAGTTCATGTGGGGGCATTCCGCTGACAGTTAAAGTATTCAAAAATTCAATAGAGTATTTGTTGTGCTCTGGAACATCATCCGAATTATTTTTAGGTACACTAGAGTCTGAGTTTTCTGCATTGATAAAAGAGACATCATAATTTTTTAATTTTCACGAAAAACTAGTGATTCGAGAAACTTGACAAGCTCAATTTCATGTGGGTTTTCACATTACATACACGTCAAATTCAAATGGGGAAAATTCAAACCAAGATTGCACACAGTTTTCCATTAGGGTGGTACGGGAACGATGTACAACTATGCGTCTCTATATTTCTCGATAACTCGATAAATTTGAAAAACTTTATGAATTTAGATAACTCGATGCATTTCATTTAGTCAATAAATTTCGACAATTCGATACGTATTGATAGCTTAAAGAATTTCAAAAACACTACATTCCGATAACTAGGTAAAATTCGATAACCATCGATAAATTTACATAACTGTGTGTTTTCAGAACTGTATGAATTTCAATAAGTAAAAAATTTACATATCTCGATATATATCGATATCTATCGTCAAATTTCGATAACTTACTGCGATCTGGTAACTCGATAAATCAATAACTAAGTGATAACTTGATAAATTAACGTAGTTTTAGAAATCTCGTTAACCTGATATACTTACATTGAAAATTCCAAAAACTTCGATTTCATAAATGGACGAATTTCGATAAGTCCCAAAAAAATTTCGGTTAATCTATAAATGGCGATAACTTGATAATTTAAAGGACCCTATGCATTACGGAAACTCGATAAATTTCATTAACTCGATAAACTTCGATAACTCTGTAAATTTTGATCACTCAATAAATATTCATTAGTCAATAAATATTTACATATATAAAATAAAATTTCATTAACTTGAAAAAAAAATCGATAATCCTATAAATTTTTAGAACTCGATAACTATCGATACATTTCGCCAACTAAGTTTCCGCATCACGCTAAATTTCGTTAACTCGATAAATTTCGATTACTCTATAAATTTTGGTCACTCGGTAAGCAATTTGTATCACTCAATAATCAATAATTCAATAAATATCATATAAAATTAAATTTCATTAACTCGATAACTTTCGATAATCTTACAAATTTGTATAACTCGATAAGTTTGGATACATTTCGACAATTAATTTTCTGCGCCTCGATAAATTTCGATCACTCAATAAACATCGACCAATTTCAAAACTCGATAAATTCCAACAACATAAAAAACATGGATGTTCCGATAAATTACGATAGCTATAAACTTCAGTGATAAGAAACTTGATAACTTTCGATACCACAATTTCTAATGACTGGATATATTTCGATTCTTATCTAAAAATTTCAATCAATTTTCTTACCCTTTCAGTTACCCCAATTTCTATGTATTCTTATTGTTTTAATTTTCGTCACACAAATTCGGAAATTTTTAAACGACATTTTGGTCGCAATTCTCCACCAATTTCGAACCCATAAAAACTCCTCATCTTGTCGTCTCAAAAAGGTGCGCATTTGGACTTTAAGAATTGGTCTTTTGTGATACTACTACGAAGAACAGATGTTGTTGTATTATAGTTGCTGGTTTTCGCCCGGCGTTCGCTGAGCTGCACAAGATGCAAGAGTAGTTCAAAAGTACTCGAATGTACTCCCAATCTTTCTTTTCTCGGTGAGACAAACACGAGGATGCCTAGTCGGCCCACCAAAATATGCAGGTCGCTTAAATATTGTCACACGCGACAGAAAGCGTCGTCAGCATCCCCAACCGTGACAGAGACCAGGACACTGAGTGCTATTTGGCTATTTAGAGTAGATATTTACCTTGCCGACGTAGACAAACACAGCAGACAATCGAATGCTGCGAAGTGTGTAATTTTTCCTATCTAGCCACGCACTGTGTTTTGTTGTCAGGGATAAAGTAGAAACATCCAAGAGTATAAGATGGTCCAGAACCTAAGTCAGTTAAGAAGCCGGTGACTCTTTGTTCAAAAGAGCCCCTTGCTGCAACAGCCTTACCTATGGCGTGGACGATCGCTTTGTCAATTATGACATTAAGCGCCACTGATATGGATGAGGGAAGCCAGTTGTACCTGCTTCAGCTTTCGGACTGACACATTCCTCCAAACGAGCACTCTAAAAAAATTGTCGGGTTGGCTTTAGTTTTGTAGAGCCAAAAAAAAAAAATTACTTTAGGAAAGTGACCACATAACTTACCAATTGCTTTGTTTCAAACCTAAATTTGCAACATCGGTCGCCTAGTCAATCACCAAGACGATCTGCTCCTAATACGTTAGTAAGTATGGCATGGAACTATAAAAATTTACTAGTCAAACGAGATTAGTGTCCGATAAGCCTTGAATAATAGGCACATCTCTCTATTCGTATTCCACATTCAAATTCATTTTGAAATTCATGCTCATATTAATTTACCCACGCACGCGCCATATTCAAATTCACTACTCGCCAATATTCTGTATACTTCCTATAATTTCGAAAATGTTATTTAATCTTTTCAAAATTCCCCGAATCGCCATTAGCATCCTGCTTGCTATGCTCCAAAGCTTTTAAACTTAGACTTGCCGATTATTAGCCTAAAAGGAGACTACGCTTTAATCTCAGCTTACCACTGCCCACATATACGTAAGCAATATTATCGTGGTGGCTACACGCATTACACATTTCAGTGAAAACGATGTAAGGGCTTGCTATTAATCACGCATCTTAGTAGGTTCTCCAAATGAGCAATACACAATCCACTCAATGCGGTCACATAATAGGCCTAACTAAATATAGCGATCATGACGTATGTATGTATGTTAGTGTATTTGTATATGTGCATTCAGATGTAGGTTTGCCTTTAGTCATACTACAGCCACACAACTTAAGCATGCATATTTATGCCCAAATAAGTTAAGATTTGCATTTCAAGCGAAATGTGTATGTACATTAGGGTAGTCAAAAAAAAAATTAAAGTATTAAGTTCTCACGCCCGAGTATTTTTCTCAAAGGAAAAAGAATACCCGTATTTTTTTGTTTAAACAAGAGAAAATTATATGATTTTAGAAGTGTTTCAAAGCCCAGGAAATTTTCTGTGTATTTTATTTTTGAAAAATCCAGTCTTCGTAGAAATAGTATAGAATTCTGGAACTAAATATTTTTCGATCGCAAAACTTTGAGCACTCTGGGGGACCTCGGAATATTTTTTTATTTCAAAAAAAAAAACGGGGGTATAATTTTTTTCAGTATGGAAAAATAATAGGGGGTGAGAGTATTGGAATTCCGACTTTATATTTTTTTTACCACTCTAATGTACATAAATATTAGTGTCGCCGATATCATCATCATCATTATCGTGTTTGGTTTTCACTGCTACTGCGCCTTCGCTTGCTTGCACAACAACGGGGGCAATACTACTTTGACGGCTTCCATTCGCCGCCGTCAACAATGCATTGGGTCTTGGAGACGCTGCTGTCACTGTCGCTGCTAAGGCGGTTTGGGTTGCGTATGCGGTTAAACCCCTTTGGCTAGATGCGTGAACTTGTGGTAATTATGTTTATGGTTTTAGTGGTAGTGCGCTCGCGGGCGCGCTAAGGTGGTGGTGGGCAGGAATTCAGAAGTAAAGATAAAGCATAGTCTTTAATGCTAGTACCTAAAATCGATGAAGTTTTAAGAGCGTCTCTTGCGTATTAAACTCTTGCCTACCTTAAGGCGTGTAAGCATACAAATACAAATGTTCCTTAAGGACATAGTGTCTACATTTGGCTGAAATGCATATTAAATTTCCTTATAAAATCACTTAAAAATATTGCAAAGTGTTTGAAGCTTCGTGTAGACATTTTGGCAGCTATAGCCACGGGCAATTAATGTGCTTCGTCATAAATTTTGAACAAATTTACTACTCATTTTGATTTTCCACAAAACTTTTGTTACAATTTGAGCGCATCAATATTAAAGTAATTATTTTGAGCTGCGCCTAAAAGCATGTAATAAATGTCTCGAACAAAAACGGTTTGCGGCAATGACTATAGAAATTGCACCTAAAATTAAAATAGAAATAGAAAGCGCTAAGATTTAATTTTACTTTGTAGAAATTTAATAAAAATATTTATCTTAGAAAATAAGATTTCTGGACTGCGCCTTACAGTATGCAATAAGCGTTTGTTGAGGATTACTTATGAAGCACAGATTTTAAAACCAAGAACACCATTGGAAAGCTATTTTTCTGTAGAACAGTTTTTACGGGTTCATAACAAGTTGAAAATTACGGTAAAATCGTCGTTGTTGTTGCAACCTGTTCAATTTGTTGTTTTCGCATTTTGTTGTCCTTCGTAATTGAAATTAAGATTTGAAGTAAAGGTAAATGCGGTGATGAAGAAAGAACGGGTAGTGATTAAGACAAAAAAAGGGAAAGCATAATTGAAGGTAAAGAGGAAAACGAAAACAATTAGAAAAATTAGGGTAACGGGTAAGAAAATTTATTGAGTTTTTTCAATGGGGATTGAAATAAGTTTCTGTCCTAAAAAAAGTTATCGAATGTTATCTTGCTGCCGAAATTTATCGAATCATCGAAGTTATAGTTATCGAAATTTATCGAACTATCTATGTCTATTGAATTATCGCAACGTACCGAGTTATTCAAATTGATCAATGTTTATTGGATTGTTGAATTTTATGGACACAGAAACTTCGTTGTCGGAATTTACGTCCAGTTATCGAGCCATAAAAATTTATGCGATTATCGAAAATTGCAAAGCTAATGAAATTGATCGAGCTTTCGATATTTTTTGAACTATCATTATTTATAGAGTTAACCGAATTTATCGAGTTATCGTAATGTATCGAATTTTCGATAATTATTGCTTTATCGAAATTTTTTGATTTATAGAATCGAAGTTTTTGGTATTTTCAAAATATATCGAGTCATCGAATTGTCAAGGTTATATGAGTTTATCGAGTTATCAGTGCTTATCGAATTTTATCGTGTTACCACAGTGTATCAAGTTATCGAAATTTGCCGATAGCTTTCGAAAAATATGGAGCTATTAAAACTAGACGAGTCATCGAAATTTTAAGAGGAATCCAAAGTTTATCGAGTTTTTGATTTATATCGACAAGTAGGTTTTTGAGTTGTCGAAAATTATCGAGCCCTCGAAGCGCACAATTATCGAAATTATTCGAGTTATCGAACTTTGTTGAGTTCAGTGTAGTTTAAATTCATTGACTTATCGATAGACATATATAAAACTAACGAAATTTATCGACAAACTAGAATGTATCGGGTCAAAAAAAGTATGTAAAGGCGTGCTGAATGATACTAGCTTTCAGAACGAATAACTGCACTTAAGTTACTTTCTATTCTAAGTTGCATAACTTTAGACATCTCAACTTTTAATTTAAAAATGTTTTGGTATTCAAAATTTTGCGTAGGTATTTTCAAAATCCCACGACACCTAGGGTTTACTTAATAGTTTCTGTAACAGTTTTTCATCTTAAAATAATGCAACTCGTGATTGAGATCATCTAGTCTGAAGTTATTATTACATATTATTACCTCGGAAATACTCTATTGTGTTAAACCCTAATTATAATTAGGCTATCTAAGACGTTCAGTAATTCGAGGTGTGGCATGTTCTAAATTTTGGATGGAGAAGACAAATCCTTCACCCAGTTATATCAGTCTGCTATTCATGATACGTGGGCAGTCACATTGAATATGCTCTGCGGTTTCCTCCACCTGACTACAAAACCTGCAGTTCGTCTCTACAGAAAGCCCATGGTACCCTGTCAGGTGGCCAGTAAGAATTCTAAGATCCTCCCGGCTAAGTTTAAGGAGTCTTTCGGAGTTGCTTCTGGAAGGAGTTATGAATCTCTTTGATTGTTTCATTCCGTTCTATTTCCGCCAGAGGGCAACTCCTAAGCAGCTCAGCAGTGTTTAGATACACCGCAGAGAGCTCGGGACCATGCAAACGTATTTGGCCTCCACGCTTTACTAGACAATCAGCCCTTTCGTTGACTTGACTTCATGTGCCGGAACCCACCACAGCGTTACGCTATTATGGGCTCCCAGGTGGTCCAAAAGAGTTTTACAGCTTTCTACAAGTCTTAATGCAGTTTTAAAAGAGCCTAAGGCCTTTAATGCTGCCTGACTATTCGAATATTGATACTGGCCCCATTTTTCATTCCATGAAGATATTCGCGAACACAGACTTCGATTGCGAAGCCTTCCGTCTGGAATATGGTTTGAGTATGTGCCAATTGACAGACTCTTATGGAAACTTGGTCCAAGTACGTCTGCCGCAGTACTCCCGTCGTCCATATTCGATCCGTCGGTAATGGAATACTTGGAACCCTTTGTCAATGATAGTGATAATCGTTTTAAAGCAGTTCCTTTCAGTAATTCTGACCATGTAGGTTTTGTAGAAAGATAGCTTCGATAGCATAATGTCCGTGAGCTTCATAGCGGCGTCATCCAGGTATGGTTTGAGAACCTCAAGAGGTGGCTTCGAAGATCTCCAATTTTCATGCTAATCGTATTGCGCAGCCGTAGGGCGCTCCAGTAGGCCTCTTTTTCAACCAGAATAGACTGGGGAGGAATGCCCCTGTGATGACACCAGCTTGCTCGCTTGGCTTTTGGCCACCAGGCTAATGCCGCAATGAAAGACCAATACGTCAGTTTGGGTGACATTACCACAGACAAAAAAAAAAACAAAGACCTTTCAGTCTTGTTGATAACAGTCGAGAGATGTGAGTTCCAATTGAGCCTTTTTTGCAGAATTATCCCTAGATACTTCTCCTCTTCTGTGAACTCAACTTCTGTCCCTGCCAAGGTGGGCGTAGTCAAGTTGACTTTCCTACTTTTGGAAGTTCCCGTGCTTTCGTGCTTTTTTAGCTCCACCAAAAGCTACTTTTTTCTGTCCCCTAAAGTTATACAATATTCATAGCATATTAGCGACGTGGTAGCCGTATCTTTTGCACTGCTTAACACTACATGTACTGCCATATAAACTAAAATATACAAAAATACTGTTTCCGCTCAGCCGTAACTCACAAAAATATGCAATATTTCACCACGCTTGAAAATGTTCAAAGCTCAATGTTTGTGATTTGCCTTCAACGCCTGAAAAATCGTGCAAGTGACACATAAAATCGATGAAAGTTGAATGCACATACCGCTACTCCGCATTTCTAAAGCAGCACGCTTCTTTATTAGCCCAAAACTATGCAACCGTGTGTGACACACATACGCATATACTTCCTTCGTCGGCCGCATAAATCATCAATCATTTCATGCGATTCTCCGACGTAGATACATGAGTGCTGCACACACTCATAGTGATATGTGTTAGCATCGCCGCTTTTATAACTCTGCGTGTGTGGGACTTGTGTGTGCATCTTCATGCATTGCATACACTCAGGCGCATTAAGCACATGCCAATAAACTTTACACTTCAGTTTAAATAGAAAGAGTGTGTGGAGAATGTGTGAAATTTTACACTGCCAATAACAAGCTGGTATTTCATGCTTTCAGCGATAGTAGCGACGCCGAACGCCGAGAGTGTCGTTAAGATAAAATAAAATTGTGATTGTCGTTGTTTGCTTGTTCGTGTGGTCAAATGTATTGCTGCGATAATCCGCCGCCAGGATACTAGTACATACTGACACTTTGATTTTTATTAGCTGCGTGAATCGGGACTTAGCATTTTTTTTTTTTTATTTATTGTTCGAGTAGAGTCTTTACTCTCTAAATTTTTTTACTGCTAAATGTTTATAATTTTTTTTATAAAAATACAGTTCATTATCTAACAGACACCATATGAGTCCAATTTTTAAACTTTAAAGAAAAATTAAAAAAAAACTAAACAAAATTTTACAACAAAGTTTTTACTAAGAAAGTTTTGAAAAATCTGAAAAGTATGCACTTTTATAGCCTATTCAATTCTAGCTTAAGAGAGTGAAAGTTTCAAGTAGTTAAGAAATCGCGTTGATTTTTGATCATTTTTTCCTGACGGTGTCACGCATTTTCTTCCATTCAAGGCAGGGACCGAACATAAGAGTTGTTGATGAAAACTGCCATTTAAAAATTCACTATAAAAGTAATGTTCCCTTCCTTTTTTCACCGAGACTCAAATTTGAAAATAAATTTTTATACGCAATTTGTATGCAAAATTAAAAAAAAAAATACAATAATTTTTTATTTTTATATTATAAATCCAAAATACAATTATTTTTGATTTTTATATTATACATAGATATGTCTTAGATAACAGTTATTAAAGACTTTTATTTATAAAAGTCATCAAAATGTTTCTGATACATAAATTCTTTCATTTTTTTTTCGTTCATAAAATTTTCGCCAATTTTCTATAGGCAACCGATCATATAAATAAGCTTAGGTTTTAATAATTTTTAGCTAACCAATCTCAAAAGCTGTCATAACTATACGAGCATATCCTTAATTTTTTCCAACTGTATAACATCGCCCGCAAATTTCCGTAATTCTCTAAATTCATACCCTCAGAAATGTCCTAAAGTTCACTCAACTTATTGAGCACTTTTAGGCAGTAAACTTTCCAGAAATTCTCCTCACACCCTACATCTTAAATGTTGTCATAAATTTAAGGTAGGAAGCACTTAAAACCCTACCCTCCCTTAAACATTAAGCAGAAGATTAAGTGCACAACTTGAAATTTGCTCTGATGCACTCATTCGCGTTATAAATTGTAGCCATAAGTATGTACATATGTATATATGTATGTATGTACATCTTTATACAGTACGAAGACCCCTCGCATTTACTTACATCCATATGTATGCCATTTACAAACACAACCGCATATGGACTTTGTTAAATGTAGCATATTTTTAGGTCAAATTGCGAATATCAACTACATGCATGCATGCTGGTGAGGCTTAATATAACTTTCACCTACTCAGTAATTTCAGTTTTACATTAAACGCATGCACTATATAGTATTTAGTATGTATGCATGTGCACATTAAACTGTGCGGCCGTGTGTGTAAAGCACTATCTGTTGCCTCGAAGCATACTCCCAGTTTGCATGCCAACCGCATCCCCAAAGCGTGTATTACATGGAATTTCCCCCCAGGTAGTATGTATGTATGTATGTACATACATGTGTATGAAAACATAGCTATGTGTTAAGTGTGATCGTCTGTAGGCAGCTGGCTGATTCAACGCCTAGATAAACTGGCGTACAGAGCTGTCCAGCGCGCTGCTTGGCTGCTTTTCTTTTCCCCCTCACTTAAAAGTGCGATGTTTTTCCTGTTTTTACTGGTTTTTGGTTTGCTGCCGACGACAACGACCCCTTTTTTGTTTGACCTCACTTATCATCATCAAAAGCAAAACAAGCAAATAAAAGCGAAAAAATACGCATAAAAAAAGTAGTGGCGTGGAAATCAGCAACTACTAAACTCATAAAAACATGCCGCCACGTACACGTGGCAAACATGTTGAAACACTTGCACATTTACCACTTAACTGGCACTCACAAACACACACGCACACACACACACACACAACGCAACCGCTTAGCCATCTGTAATATTTTGCCAGTGTCATCATGAACATGCTTANGGGGCGAATTCCCCCCCCCCCCCCCCCGTCAGTGACGGTGTATTCTCTGCTACATTTAATGCCCTGCGCGCTGCTATTCCATACATACATACATACATTTGTTGTAGTGGGTGTATGTATACACGCGTGTAGCATAATAATGAAAGCATATGATTTACTTGCTGGCAAATATTTTGTTGCTAGTTTCCATAAGTTTCGTTAGATAGCACCAAAGCTGGTAAATATCATTTCCTCTATAGTGCTTTTGGTGCTGGTTATCATCAAGGTTATGGCTGACATAAAGTTTATGCTTTTTCACTTTCACACTGAAAGCCTTTTCTTTAGCTTACCTGTATAAACAACTTTACATTAACTATTGGCGCGAAAATGTTACTCATAATCTAAGAGATGATACATTTCGGCTCATATACGGTCTCTTCGAAGGAGTCATACAGCCAATGAATAGCCTACCATGGAAAAAAGTAAGTGCGCCTGGGCCACACTGGAGAAGTGAAACTCACGTTACATATCCAATGTAACTCATAACCTCTACACATATGTACCACATGCATACATACGTCTGCTTTTGCTTAAGGTTATATTTTCTGACATTTTTCTATCTAGATCCCTACCTCTACCCTGTTCGTTCTAATTACATTTATGTTATTCTGTTTTCCTTTATGTTTATTTTAATCTTTATACTCTATGGATAACAAAATCGACAGTAACATCCATCAATTATCGACAACAAAACCGATGAAAATATCGACAACAAAAGTGATGAAAATATCCATAACAAAATCGATTAAAATGTCGGTACCAAAGCCGTTTAAAAATATTGATTGTATATCGATAAGTTCCGAAAATATCGATATCAAAATCGAAAACAATATCGATAAAAATATCGATAACAAAGTCGATAAAAATTTCGATAACAAAACAGATAAAAATATTGATTATTTATCGACAAGTTCCGAGAATGCCGGAAATATCTGAAATCCCGAATTAGTTCGCAGACTGAGTCTGTCTCTCTATCTATGTGTATCCTTTTTTAACCGCTTAGCTTATCTAAACTCAGCTTCACTACAATTCACTTCACCTTAGCTCAACTCCTTTTAATTTCAATAGTAGAATTCCAAACCGCTGTACGAATACTAGTAGGTATAAAATCTCTTTCACATACCCTCTTCGTTGTTTTTGTTGTGTATTCACTGTCAGGATCATTATAGCGTATAGTTACAGCATTTTTTAGCCCCAGTTTATTAAATTGTATTAAGCCCACTGCAGCTTTGTATATTCACAAGACAATGCTTGTATTTTAATAATGATGAGACTTCATATAAATTTTGCATATTTTTAGGCGCTAGACAACTAAATACGTCTCAGACGACGTCAAATAAAAAACAATTTCCTTACAAAGGTAAAATACATAAAAATATTAAAAAAAAAAAAATCACGACGCCAACAATCCGCCTACATAATATTTCTAACAGTGATTTCGTCTGCTTACATTTGCTTAACAATTTCTCAGTAAAAATATCAAGCGCACTAATGGAGGGGGAGTGTGAGCTAAGCTCAACAAAAACAGGGAAAGCTAGGTTCGAAAAAAAAATGAAAATCAACATAGAAAATCTGTTTGACATTTATGTGCCTGCTGCATAGCAACTTATTGTCATTGTCAACTTGACTTAGACCCTGGGCACAGCGCCTAAAAGCCAACAACCGAGCTATCGAGCAGTTGAGCAGCTATGGAACAAACAACAAGCTTACACAAATGGTTAATAAAAACATAGCGCCGCCACTACAACCACAAAAGCGCAGCAATAACAAAAGAGTCAACAATGTGCCATGCCAGAGCCTAGCTGTTTACGCATACACGCACACATAGTCACACACACACACACACACACACACACACACACACTAATGCATACGTTCGTACCTCTGCATTGGCATACGCTCACCTCTACAAACCCACTAAGTACACTATTTTGTTTTGTTACTCTCTGTTGTCGTTGGTTATTAATGCTGCTGCGTTGTTGTTGTTGTTCTGTGACTCTGTGGTACGCAGAGAGGCGCTGGGGGCATAAGTATATACATATGCATATAGCTGCTTGTTCGCACTTTTTGTCACTGCCTTTGCCGCAAGCTCTAAGCCTATTCAAAAATATGCAACGTTTATTTTCTACGTTTTTGTGTGGGAATGGCATTATTTTTTTTTTGATTTTGTTTTTCAAATATTGTTTGCTGTTTGTATTTCATGACGCGCTTTGCCACTAAGCTCACTCGCGCCTCCCCCGCACTCAGCACACAGAACAAACAGCTCATCCGCCTGACTGCCGGCCTGCCTGCCAGCCTACCCGGCTGCCTTGTTGGCCTGCCTGCTCATCACTCGTACTTACTTAGTTAGTATGCAGTCGACGCACAGTTTATAGCATAGCAATAGGCGCACAAACCAGCAGAAGTAGCAACGATAAGATTAGCTTAAGTCTACCAACGTTTTGCTGGTTGTTTGCGAGTTTTATGTGTGTTTGCAAAATATATTTTCGCACAAAAAAATTCCAATGGGGGGAAAAAATTTTACTGAAAAGAGCTTGGCAAATAACATTGGACTACGCGATATTATTGCATGTCTTTAGGCGCGTGGTGACTGTGGGCGTGGGCGCGCGCGCGTTGCTGATATTCGAGTTTTGTGTTTCCTGCGTTGTTGTGCGTTTTTTTTTTTGCATATAATTTTCTTATTTATTTTTTATTTCTTTCGTCCGCGTTATACTTTGGCTTTCAGCCAGTTGTTAAGACACTTAAAGACTTTATATTTTGATTAATGTTTTGCTGCAACGTAAGGTAGTTAGTTACAAAGCATACTATGCGGCGCGATGCCTTATCGCTAGCGTTTACAGGTAAGCGCCTGTACTTTGCTGCTCTTTTTACCTACGTATGTATGTATGCGCGTTCGCGTGTTTTACGAGAGATTTATAAATGTAATTCATAACTTTCTTAAAATTGCATAAAATGTGGGGAAGTTTAGTGTGGCTTAATGGAACAAAGTATGCGCTGTATATTTCTAAATCTCTTCACAGAAAGTCAGCCTTGCTGTTGACATTTATAAAGTTTTAATTTCTTTTATATACATTTATTTGAATGCTTTGGAAAGTAAGATTTTGCATTTGTGGAAGGTGGATAGGTACAAAGGTCTGTATCAGAGCATTTAATTTTGGGCGAAAAACTCTTTGAGATCTTGACAATTTTTTCTGTATTTTTAGTTGTTTTTTTTGAAAAACAATCGGCTTAGATACCCAAAAATCCTTAAAATATGATCAGCGCCGCCAAAAGAAAATCTAGGTCCTGTAATAAATATGTGCCGGCCCCCTTCCTGCCCAAACCATTTTTTATCAAATTTTTTAATCAATTTTATCAACTTAGAAAAATATTCCCACAGCCCTAACGAAATTCATCGTATGACTATTGTCACAATTACTGCACCTAAAACACAATATAAACATTGTTTCGCCTTTGTCGCGTACTCAGTAAGTCATAATAATAACAATGACAATTGTCACCATTAGAGAGCAGGCGCAGGAGCAAAGGCAACTTTGTGCAAAACTCTGGAAAAATCAATAATATCAATAAATAATCAATTTGTGTGCAAATTTTCAACTTTTTGATCAAATTTTTTTAGAATTTTTTTTGGATGTGAAGTTTTGTAGACCATTAAATAAAAGTGGAAATTTGAAGTAGCTAGGACCTACCGTTCATTTTCGGCAATTTTTTACGGAAAAAAATTTTCGAAAATACTTTGTTTGGAAGAAACACAAAAAAAAAAAAACATTCTCAAAAACTAACGCGATTTTTTAGAAATCTTAAACTTGAATTTTCTTTATTGAAATTTATTGTTGGGCTGCTGCATTCTGAAAAAAATTCAAAATTTTTCATGAAACTTTATTGAAGTTTTGCACAAATTATAGAAATTATAATATTTATATTGAGCTTTGTACCACGATTGTTTATTAGGAAGAATTGAAAAAGCAACAAAGTCTAAGCGGCAGAAAGCTCAATAAAAATATTAAATATAAAATGTTAACAAGCCACAATAACATTGACTAATATATAGAAATTATATTTTTTTATGTTTATTGTTGTATGTAGTATTAACCACATTTTTATAAAAAAAAAATGGCGGAAAAAATTTACAAAAAAAATTGGTGCACATATTGTGAAAAAATTTTCTGGATTAATACTTTTTACCGTTAGTGTGCATATATTCGGTCAGGTTAAGATAATTGCACCTAAAAAATTAAACATACTTGGCCATTCAAATTGTGATGCAAATGAAATTTATTTGCAAAGTGGAGGCTCCGATTTTGATAGAAAGGATAGAGTGCTGAAATGTTTTCACCTCATCCTTTGCCAGATAGTTTCGGTAATATTGATTAAATTTGATATTTACACCCGCTACTTGCATTTCTATTTCCGAGTAACCTTTAAGATTCAATATATAGCGAGAATTGCTGATTATGGAGTGCGTCGTTAGAAATTAAGTAGTCCATTGAAAAACTAATATAACTCAGTAACCAGTGATTCAATTTTCATAAAATTCATACTTTATTAACACAAATTTAATTCAAATAAATAAGTATTAATTTAGTAGGCTGAGACTTTTTACTTTCTCTGCAACACTTCTCATTAGTGCTTCGATGGTATCTTCCTCGATTTTTCAGCTGGCAGCTCATCACTTGCGTTTAAACTCTGTCATGCCATTGCCTGTCTCTTTTGTTGCCGTTTACTCCCTTTTCACTTGAACCCAATGCCACTCGATTGTTCGGAGCTCAGGCTAATTGGTCGGGTTCGCTTCTCTAGGAAAGAAAAGTATGTTACTTTGCTGGTACTTCTGAAGAGCCAACTTGCCGTAGTGTAACGATGCAAGATCAGACCAAAAATAGGAAGCCACCTCAGGGTTTCTTATAAATTGTCGAAACTTCTTTTGCAAGCTTTACTTGATATATGTAGATGTAACTGTTGGTTGTGCCTATGGTGACGAAATGTTGGCTTTTTTTGAACACAATTTCAAATCGCCTGCCAAAACAAGAGCTTTTATGGGAAATTTTGCCCTTTTTTTGTGTTCTAAATTTGTTCCGGAAATTTCCTTTACCACTACCAACATAAAATTATCGGCCAGGAAGCTGAGAAAAGTCGGAGAGGACTTATGTTTCGTCATTAACAAGGCAACATTCAAGTTCGCTCACAAAATCCTGACTCCGACTCGACACTTTCTGAACTTCGTTGGTCTTCAGCTCCGCCTCTCTTTTCACTCTTCTCAGCTACATCCCAACGACTTTTTCCTTTAGGGCAGGTGAAGACCACATTTAACTCCGATTAGATACGAAGGAACTTGATTTGTCAAGGGCGCAGTCGCAATTTCAAAGCCATTTACGCATCCAGTGCTCCTAGAATTTGGCTCAGCTCGCGTACAGAAAGGTTGTAATACCAAAAGACTGTATTAAAGGTGCGGTAGAGCTGAAATGCTCCAAAGAGCCTGTTGCACGCACTCTGTCTGCATAGCCAGTGAAGATTTTTTTTTGCAACCGTAACTATGGTAAGCACCTTATGAGAGGCGAAAGACGCCAGATCTTACTAATAACACTTTTATAAGAACATCAGAGAGTTGATGCCTTTTTTAGTATAGCTGTATGTCATTCATAGCAATAATCGTTTAGCATCAGTTTCAATTATTTTACGCTATCCTTAATCACAGTGCAAAAGCCTTACATCAAAATAAAAGCCGTATTTTATATTTCATAGTGAGGAAGCCAAATATTGACTGAGGACCAACGTCGGGTCTGGCGGCAGACTTCAATAAGTTACCAAACTAAGGTACTCTTGAGTTGAATTATATAAGATTTCCAAAAGCTTACCCACCGTCGTTAGAGCTACTTCGTTGGCACGAATAAACACCCAACATCTTCTACACTCTAGCTGAACAGCTGTCTATATACGCTCGCAATCCAGACTAGAGCGTAGAGAAAATAATTTGATGGGTCAGAAATTCGTGAATAAACCCGACTAGGTCGATTCCAGCCTAGGGTGCCTATAAATGTTTGATGTTTGCTGCCTGCAAGACATTTTTAAAACCCCTCATTCCTTTGATTTATAATCAGGTTCAAATGCTTGGCTCTATTGGAAATCGCTATATTTTATATGTCCTACTCAATAAGCCCAATCTTGACTTAATAGGATTATATCTCTAGATAGGCTTGGATTCGAAGCTGACCTAATCGATATGTTTACTCTATCCACTTAAAACTTCCTTTCAGGGTGGACTCAACCGCCGGAGTTCCGAAAGCTCACCCGAACGCCAGTTACTTTAAGTAAGTTGAGCTTTTGAGAGACAATTTCGATTTTTTTAAGTGCAGGACAGTAAGAAATTACAAAAAATAGTGCCTACCCAGAGGATACTAGAGTAAACAGCGGAAGTCCTAAGCTGCATGAACCAAATGCAAAAGAAAACGTTTTTGGCAAATGGCGATCAACAGTGCTCCCCCCATGCGTGGACTTCTGCACCAGCAGCTATCCTCGGTTAAAATCACTTAGGCGTTTACCGCGACTATTATGAAGGAGAAGAGCTAGTCCTGTTCTATATATGATGTTTTTGTACACGTGCAAATCTTAGTTTCCTATTAACTTATGAATATTTTGCTTAAAAGTTTAGCTTCTGGTAGAAAATTTGATGTGTGAAGACAGCATCTCTTTCCGCTAAAGAAAAAAGTATTCACATTCCTTCATATAGTAAATTCTCATCATCACTTATTTACGCATCAGCAAGTAAATACCATCAAAAACTTTTATCATTAACACGGTAATCGAACGAACTCCAAATAACCACTTAAAACTGCTAAACGATGTTGGCCGAGAAAATGCGGGGAAGTGAAGTGCAGCAACAAGAAAAAAAAACTTCGAAAAAACCATGCTGACTTAAATAAACTCAACAAATAAAACATCATTCTCACAATGGCAACAAATCCATCGTCCGTATTGATGAGCTTACGCCAACAGGCAGTAATACCTAGCCTATTTGCAGGCGCACAACCATTAGCCATTAAATAATATGAAAACAACAAAAGCAAAGTCATAGCAAAGAGCAAAAAAAAAAAGCAATACGATATCGATTGGCAATGGCAATGGCATTGGCTGCAATAAAAAGCGATTGGGAATCGAAAGGAAACGAAAGCAAGAGAAAGGAAGAAAATAAACGCATGTTCGCAACAAACTTTTAACATAAGAAAATTGTTTGTCATAATTTGACAGCAACAATGGCAGCTAAGTAGCTGGCGCGCGCCTTTTGGAAGGGGGCGGGGGTGGCCACCAGCAACACCAAGTATCGCATTACATGCGTAATAACGAAATAAAAATCCATAAATTGTTCGGCGCGTGAGAAGAAATAAAGAATACAAAGTTTTGCTTTTCGATCTCTGCGTTTATTAGGTGGAGGGGGCGGCTGCAGGCGTTGCGAGTGTCAGAAACTTTGACGCTTTAAGCGGCTGGTGGTATGTGATATTCTGTTTTTTTTTTTTTTTTGACTACCATCTGCAAGCATTACACGTATGCGGCGAAGGTGAATAGGAGGAAGGGCAGCAGGCAGGTCGTTTTCACGCGCACGTAGCGCGCATTATATTAAGCCCATTGGGAGGTGTAGAAGTTGCAAGAAAATGCCAAGGAGGGTATATTTTTTCTACGCTACCCCTGCTGTCATGTCCTTATTGACAACTTCACCTTCACACTTATACACAAACACAGTTAATACACGGATTCTAATGAAAAAGTATACTTTTCTTCAAATTTTCTTCCAACTTTTTCTGCAATATTGCTATTGAAATATAATTCCTACTCACACGTCCAAAGAAAAATATTTAATTTTGTTTTATTTCTTTTTTTTTCCTATTTCTTGTTTTCTTTCAATGCCTTAAACCATATTTCATAACAAACTTGTTGACTTTACACATTTCATTGCACACGTTGCTTAACTGTGCTGTTGTTTTTTTTTTTTTTTTTTAGCGCATTGCCGTAAAATGTTGTAGGCGTTTTTTGCCGTTGAATGTTTTAAAAATGCTTGGGGTGTGGTTTTATGGCAATTTGCCAGCGAAAAAGAGCTTAGTGGATTGCCACAGCAATAGACAATATTTAACTGGGAGTGTAGTTCATAGTAAGAAACGCCTACAAACGTGCTTGTTATGAGTTCTCACCTTATTTACTTTAGTATTTGAGCTCACACGGAGTTTTATTTAAGATTTTGAAATATTTTGTTAATAATAAAATATGTAAAATAAACAACAGTTTACTGTGATTTAGGATATCTGCATCGTTTATGCTCGCGAAAAGAAATTTTTCCCTCAGCTTCTTTATAATTTTTTTCCACCATAAGTTTTCTGCAAGTCTGTCTGCGTAGTGAGTAGTACATATCAAGCTGAGAGCATAGACTTTCCAAATCTACACTGGCCTATCGATGCCTTCCACTGATATCGGTGGGGAAAAATCGTAAAGTTTCCGGCTAAATATTTGCGGTCGAAACTGGAAGTGTTGTGATTAGTGGCAGGAAATGTTTTTGATATAAAGCCTTTCTATTCAAATGATCTTATATCGCACTACCGGTTATGTGCGGTAGAAGCTGGAGGAAGACTAAAACGAATTCGCCATCTTTTCATATATGAGCGAATGTCACAAGTTTTTTTTTTTTTTTAATGTCACTCCCTTCTCTCGCCAGAAAAAAACGCCAACGCATTATTCTTGCACTTATTTCAATCAATGGAGTTCCAGAAATAAGTTCAGTAAATCTAAATCATATATTTGATCACTTTTTGCTTTCAAACGTTTATTTAGGCGAAAAAGTACCGAAATTATAAATTTTTTTTATTGTCACTCGAAAAAGTCGTAATTGTTTTTTTGAAGTGAAACTGCTTTAGCGGCGGTTTGTTGGTTGAGAGTAAATTGCCAAATTCAGCGGAAATTGCACACGGAAATGGTGCAACGGAAAGAGTTGGGGTTGAAACAAATGCTTCTTTAGTGGTATTAATTTAACAAAAACTTTCTAATAAAAGGTTGAAGAATAACACTTAGAAAAAGACCAATAAAAGAATGAAAGTATAGGTGAGTACGTACATAGATGAAGAAAAGGATAAAGGCAAAGGTTAAAATAAAAACAAAAACAAAGATGCTTAAAGATGTATGCAAAAATGAAAATCAAAGTAAAATTAAACACTTTACTTATAGAAGGGCAAAGGTGAAGGGGAATATGTAGATGAAGAAAATGAGAAACATAAAATAAAAACAAAGGTGAATATAAAGAAAAAGATGAGAATGAGGATACCGATAAAAGTAAAGATGAATATAGAAGAAGAAATATTAAAATAAAGGTAACTATAGAGAAAAGGATATAGGATATAGGAGACCCAGAGACTCAGTGTGTTAACTATTTTGGGATTTTAGAAATTTTTATGTTTCTCGGGACTTATCGATATTTTTATCGGTTTTGTCATCGAACTTTTTATCGATTTTGCTATCGATATCTTCGGAACTTATCGATATTTTTATGGATTTTGTTATCGGTATTTCTATCGATTTAGTTATCGATTTTGTGATCGATATTTTTAACGATTTTGTTATCGATATTTTTATCGCTATATTTATTGGTTTTATTATCGATATTGTTATAGATTTTGTTATCGATATTTTTATCGATTTTGTTATCGACACTGTTATCGATTTTGTTATCGATAATTTATCGATTTTGTTGCCGGTTTTGTTATGGATTTTGTTATCCACATTTTTACCGCCTTTCTAAGCGTTTTTTGTGATCGATTTCGTTGTCGCTTATCGGATTTGTTATTGATGTTTTGTTGATTTTCTAATCGATTTACTGCCAGTATTATTATCGATTTTGCTATCGAATTTTTAGCAATTTTGTCATCGGTTTTGTTATCGATATTTTTATCGATTTTCTAATCGATTTTGCTGCCAGTATTATTATCGATTTTGCTATCGAAATTTTTAGCAATTTTGTCATCGGGTTTGTTATCGATATTTTTATCGGTTTTGTTAACCAAAATTTGTTGGAAGGCGGAGGGTGTACCAACTTCCCTACAAACGATCAATCCTGCAAACGATCCGGCAGGCGAGGTTCTGCACCAAAACAAATAGATGCAAGGTGTATAGGATCATGTGCAAAACGTACGATATCAAGGTCACAAAGTTGCCCCTATCTCCTTAATTAGGTGGTGTACAAACAGACACTTTTTGTTGGTTTCAAACTTCTTTAAATTTGCCCTAACCAGTGACAAAGTTTACAGGAGATGCGGCAGTGGAAGAGCACATCCGTGAGCTTTTTGCCCTTAGCGGACTACAGTTTAGTTTCCACTGGAACTGGCTTGCTGTCAAATCTAGCGGCAGCTGCCAAAATAAGCTACAAGAAGGCGTTCTAGTTTGCCGCGAGGACTGCACTGTTCTGCAACATTGGCTCTGGTCTCCAGAGATGAGCTGTGTCATTTGATCGTAATTTTTATTGTAACCTTAAATGCCTCTGAGGAACCACACAGGGGCCAGCAAATTAACCTAACCCAGCCAGTGGCGTCTTCGTTGGCCTTCGTGAATTTTTAATGAGCTTTTTAAGAGTAGGCCACTTAACTTAATCTATTATCGTCCTTGGTTTACAGCTCATTGCCACAAAATAAAAATCCGCTTTTAGACAACACTCACAGTGGAATTTAGAAATGAGCTCGTTGAAAATCTTGCATAAAAAGCTCAGCTCCTATAATTGCTTTATTGAGTTTTGGCTTGGAGGTGGTAGTTTGGAGCTTTTGTATGTAAGTGAAGTCTCTACTAGAAAAAGTTTATTTCGGGTATTGGAATTGCTCATTTCAAGCGACTTATATCTCTTCACTTAATCAGCCTATTTTCCTCCTATAGATAAACAGTAAGAAAAAATATTTTCCGCGCGATTGAAATCAAATCTCTAAGCGTATTTTATGCAACGTTTTTTAAACTAATTAGTTCTTTTTAATCAACTGGATTTTCATAACTTTTTACGAAATTTATGCGCTATCAATGTATTCGATTCTTGTAGTCAACTTGCAGGCGCTCAACAGTGATTGGCTGCTCGAAACTTTATCTGCATCGCACAATCTTTGCTTCTTCCCCATCGGTATGAACTCTAAAATTACATATGTACATGCGCATATACTTAGCCACCACTGCTATGTATGTAGTTTCCACTGATGTTTTACATTAAAATGATGCTGTTGCTACTTATTTTTACTATGTTTTTTTTTATCTATTTTTGTTGTTTTTCGTTTTTTTTTTTTTTATTAGCCTGTCTCCACTTCAATTTACAAGCTTAGTGCCTTAACAAGCTAGCTACTTACTCGACAAGCTGCACTCAACCGCAACTCGCTTGCTCATTCGCTCATCGGAAGACTTCTTCATTGAGTTGCACTTGAAAGTTGCTCCTTGCTGCTGGCTGCTTCGCTGTTTGGCTGCTGTGCCTGCGGGGCGACTTACTGCTCGCTTGCCGGTGTGTGTACTTGTTGCTACCCTAAAATACTTTATTTATTTATGTGTGTGTGTATATATTTTTCTTAGCGTTGTGAGTTAATATTGGTGAGTGGCAAGTTCAATGCGGTTGCAAAAATTAAACCACAAAATAGATAACGTTTTGACCTCAAAGTGGAATTTTTGTTGGGTGCATGAATACTGCATAAAATTTTGTTTGCAACTTTTTTCCTTCTGCGCTTTGTGAGCGCTGGTTCTCTGCAGGGGCTCTTAAATCATAAGAAATTGATAAAATTTGCTTGCCTTGTCGTGTCGTATCTAGTTTACCCCAATGCTATCCGTGTACATATATTAACATTCCCTTCAGTTGCTTGCTTGATTTGTGTATTTTCTTGATATTCCTGCATTCCTATAAATTGCATTGCAAAAGTGGCCTTTTCGTATTCGTATTCCCGTTTTGCATAGAAATGCACCCCAATTTGTGTATAAATAAATTCGTTGCGGTTTTCTAAGCTTAGTACTTATCGGTCCTAACTGGTGTCCAAAGGCGGTGCACTAGACAGGAAATTGGAAATGGAGATTGAATTTTACTCACCAGCTGCAGCATAGAAATTGGATTTTTAATCTAATTACGTTTAGTGCTTAGATGTTAGCAAATTGGTTGCTGCTTCTAAGGCAAAGTATGTACATGCAAGTAAATATTTGGAAAATATCATCCTTAGGTTAGCCACCTTAAAATAATATGTTTTGAAAGACTGCAGCTAATAAGTAGGGTTTTCAGGTTAGGCCTCTTTGTCCACCCCCTTTTCTTTTAGCTTCCAAAAATCACGTTTTGTTTTTGATAAGTGTTGGAACGTATGTATAACCAACCAATGCTGAAATAGTATTTTTTAGTGCTTTTGGCAATCTACACAGAAGACTGTTCAAAGGTGACAATTTGTATGTTTACCTACCTTCATCGGAAGGATGTTGTTGACCGTGCCTCTATTTAGCTATTCCAAAACTTTGCAATTATCCGCTGCCTGGTCAGCCATATTAGTAGAATTATGTATATTGAGCTGGGCTATCGCGTGCACAGATATACGGCAGATATTGTCTAAGTATGAGTCTAAAGTTTCAAGGTTGTCTGACTATCAGAGGGGATGCCGCTTTGCTGCCTCCCTGCTCCGTGCTCGCTTCCGGATGCGCAGCACTTTTGCCTGATACACACTGCACTGGTTTGAAGACACCTATGTATATAACAGTACATACACAGCACTAAGCTTTTCTGGGTTATCTGCTGCACAGGTTCTGTAGTGTTGGTATCACAAATTTCTTATCTCAAAAGACCTTTCTAGGGATTTTCGGGTACAATAAATTAGAATTATTTTCACAAAAACCGATCGCTAAGTAGGGTGCGCATTGCAAAAAAAACATGAAGAAACATTTTCTACAATGTGATTTTTGGCAATTATCTTGAAAACTCTTTTCTGTCTAATTGAAAGATCTGCTAACGAGGAGGTCTTAGCGTTATTCTCTTAGGGCCGTTTTCTCGTTTTACCGACTACATGTTATATGCATGTGGACGACAAATTTAACGGGCAGTCAAAGCTCCTATTAACTTTTACAGGCCTTCGAGAAAAAGGCCTTTAGTCTTTGAGCAATGAGTTTTCGAAAAATTAAATTCATTGAAAAAGATATATTCTAAAAATTACAAAAAATGTTATTACAAAAATTTTTTAAATTTAATAAATAAGTTTTAAAAGAGTTTTGTAAAATAAAAAAAAAAAAATCCAAAATTTAAAACGAAAATCAAATTAAAAAAAAAGAGAAGAAATGTTATTATAAAGCAGAATTAATGTAATGTAAATTCCTAGAAATTAAATGGATTTAAAAATTAAATATTGATTTTTTTAACTCCAGAAGTTAGAAAAAAATTGTATGAATCAAAATTTGATAATGAAAAAAAATAAATAAATATTTTTTGTATTAAAATGGAATTAATTTTTTCACAACAACAAAATCTTTAATTTAAAAGCAATTAAAAAAGTAACATATTAAAGAAAAGAAAAAAAGGACTTAAAAAAATATTTTTCTCTTTAAAACAATAAAACCTAAAAATTAAAAGAAAACTAAATTAACAAAAAATAATAATTTAAAAAAAGTTAATTCAGTTTCTAAAAATAAAAAAAAAATATTTAAAAATTAAAACAGTAAAAAATACTAAAAAATTAAGTAAAACGAATTCAAATAATATTGAGAAATATATTTTTATATTTTAAACTATGTAATGCTTAAACTAAAGTAAAATTAAATCGAAAACAGAAAAAACTTTAATACAAAAAGAAAAAAATAAATTAATTCCTAGCAATTAAATGAAATTAGGAAAAAAGATATTTTTCTTTTTAAAACGATAAATTCAAAAAGTTAAAATCAAAGTAAATAAAAAGGAAAAGGCAAATTCACCAAAAGAGAAAAATATATATAACGTAAGTGTATGCAAAATAAAAAAAAACTATATATATATTTTTTTAAACCATTAAATCGTAGAATTAAATGTGATAAGAAAATATATTTGTCTTTTTAAAATAACAATCCAAAATTGAATACAAAAATTAATTAATAAAGAAAATAAGTTAAATTTAATAAGTTCCTAAAAATTAAATGAATCTAAAAAAAAATGTTTTTCTTTTTAAAGCAATAATATCTTAAAGTTAAAAGTAAATTTAATAAAAAATTAAAAAAATAAAATAAAAGAAAAAAGTAAATAATTTTATAAAATTTCTCAAAATTAAAATTAAATTAAATGTAAAACAAAAGAATTACATTAAAAAAAAGAAAACTAAATAAATAACTAAAAGAACCATAAAAAATGTGGTGCCAGATTATCAAAATCTTCCAAACTAACTTGCCTGCTGTCTTTCAATTCTATTACAAAAGACTTTCAACTACCTTAGACATAATTGCCCTGTAAGTTTACCATTTATCAATAATGTATTAAGTTTTATTTTGAATTTTTGCCAACTTCAACTTCATTAGATGATTAAAATTTTCGTTACCACAACCAACAAAAACAAACTGAGTTCACCACCAGCACTGAAAAAGATGCAAGAACCACTAATTAAAAGTAACTGCCGAGAAAATTAGCTGCTCAAATCTTGATAATTATTCAGCGAGAGCTTAACTGCTTAGCATTTTTACCACACTAAATATTGACTTTGTAGTACATATGTACTTCCCCAGGTGAAATTTCAATTAATTTCCCTTGGTCAGTATAATCTCGATTCAAAAACAATTCATTTTGCGAAAATGTTGGTCCTAATCGCTTGCGCTCGAGGGAGACTTTCACAAAACAAATATGCACAAATGTACCAGCATGCATAACTAAGGGCAAAAGAGAAGATTTAACACACGTGTGGTCGTTTACAAATGTACTTACATACATACATACACATAACTGCATAAGCACTAGTTTGCTGGGCAGTGAACAAAAAAATATCGGAAAAATATTGAATCCCTGCAGCACTTCACACCCGCATATTTGAGTGAGGGAGAGTGAGATGAAGAGATAAGAAGTTTTCGTTGTTGCTGCTTCTGCTTTGCACTGCAAATTAATTATACCATAAATTCACTGAAACCAAGAAGGGCACAATAAATACATACATACTTGCCTGCGGCCTACAGCTCCTGCTCTTCACATTTTCTTTCAAACATATTTATATAAGTGGTACTAAAAGCATTCGCTTTCTTCCGATACCGTTTTCACTTGCGCCAACACACACACACACACACACACACACCCACACTCAGCGCCGCTCGTTCGTTCATTATTTCGTAATTCATGCATTTCCACGCTTCGTAGCCTCGGCGTTAATCTAATACAAAATTTACGCTTAATGGCAGCTGACTGCGCCTAAGTGTAGATATGCATGCTTTATATGTACGATTGTGTACATATGTATGTAGATATTTGCCAGAGCTGAAGCAGCGTTCACTTTGCTCATTTTCTCGTTTTCATTTGATGCTGTGTGGCGCGCGCCATTTTTTTGCTTGGCCACGTTCTAATTTTGATTAATGATGGACAATTTTTGCCATCATTTATACGCTTGGCTAAGCTTGGCTATTACTGCGCAGCCACGCACACAAACGCCGCGGTGCCGGCAGCACACTTAAATACGTGTGTCAAGTTAGCACTACACTTTTCGAAATTGGAAAAGTTAACTACGGCATTAATTGTAGTGTTTTTGTTGTAAATTTGTTGTGGAAAGAAAAAATTTGTAGCTCTCGTTTTT
>NW_016157663.1:107833-146882 GCF_001687245.7 Rhagoletis zephyria | reverse complement strand
CGAGAGCTACAAATTTTTTCTTTCCACAACAAATTTACAACAAAAACACTACAATTAATGCCGTAGTTAACTTTTCCAATTTCGAAAAGTGTAGTGCTAACTTGACACACGTCACTTAAATATTGAATTTACCGCACGCTCCAATTTAGACGCTTAAGCTTTCCGAAAACAGATTTCAGGTGGCAATTAATGTTAGTGGCCGTTGAGTAGGTGGTTTTTCTTAAACTCTCGTTCTCCTCGCATGACTGCTACGGCGCCTAAAAGTGTAATTTTGGCAAGTGAGTGGCCGCTCTTGTCAAGCGCTGCTCATTTGCTTGAAGCGACTGGCGAACACACAACGCCACGCGCCGACCTAATGACCCTTGTTTGATGCGTAGCAAGTAAATGCCTACCAGATTTCCAGCTGCTGTTGAGTACAAGCGCAGCCGAATATTTGATGAATCGTTTTGCTCGCAAGTGACATTTTGCGCTTGCTGGCTTTTAGGCTTTCATGTATCAACATTTGTCGCATTTTTTTTCTTTTTCTTTTTTAATACATCTTCTTGACTAATTTTTTTTTTTTTTTTTTTTGTGTGCCTAAAATGTCATTTTGTTTATCAAATGGAATGCAATTTGCTACAATTGACTTCGGTGTTGGAGTAAGTTAACTTTATTAATGATTTTGTTGATTACTGTCATGTGTAAATTTGAGAAATTGTATATAAAAAAAAAAAAAAAAAAACGGTAGCAAGAGGCTGTCAAGTGGGATTGAATTTAAAGTTGATTTGATCGTAAATTTTTTAATAAAAAACTAAATCTTGATTAAATTCAATACTTTGCTTGGAACGGTCAAATGAGGAGAACATTACATACAAATCGAGCATCATAACAGCCATATTTATGTCTAATTAGGTCACGATTAGCCCTTACATCCAATTTTTAAGTATTAGTGTCACCTTACATAATTTGTCAGTATTCTAATTTCGGACAGCCATTTTCCAATATTAAATCTATCTTATCAATTTACCTAAACTTTAAATTTTCAAACAGGTGGCAACATTCTATTTTTTTTCTTCCATATTTTAAGTTAGACGTCAAGCAATACGGCGGGTACAAACATACTGACAGACAGACTGACAAAAATTCAAAAAACGTTGAATTCTGTTGCTCTAATAAGGGCCCCCACATTAATTTTTCTTTAATATCTATAATGTACAGACATGGGCCTGTTAAAATTTGTATTATACATATGTACATAGTACATATAAATAGGACTTTTTTAAACGTACCTTTTTGGGGGAAAAACAATTTTCGAAAAATAAAAATGTCAAACAGGGCAGCCCCTTTTGCCTTTTGCTCTATTTATGGCGTTGTATGAAGCAAAGACATTTCCTTATTTAAAAATTAAACCTATTTTGCTTTAGCAGGAAATGGCACTCAAAAGTACCGAGAGTTTTGAATGCAGGAATTAGTAATGAGTTTAATTAAAATTTTCTTACATACGTACATTCATTTAAGTGCCACTTTTTATGTCTCTTACGAAATCCCGTAATTTTTATATTTGTGACTTAAATCGCTGACATGCCAGAAAGAATGCAATGCATAAATTGCATTTTTTTTTTCGCAAAGAAAACCACAGCTGCTCATTTATTTACTCATACTGCGCCTACATATGTACAAATGTATGTGTGTATAAAGAGTTGTCTGCCTCAGGCAAAATAAGAAAGGAAATCATTGACAGTGAAGTGGTCGAGAGTTGCCGTTGAAAGTGGAGTCGCCATTCGGAAGGAAATAAATACATATGTACAGATATGAGTATTTATTCATGATTTATACATATACATAAATACATAGGTACGACTGCTATTGCATGTATTTGAGTGCGTGTGAATGCTTGCGATGTTGTTGGGCGGAAAATTACCACACACGCCTGTGACATAAAAAGCGCAATAAAATGATAAAATTGCAATGATGCATAAGTTGATTGCAGTAGACATGTGATATGCCATTTCAATTTGTTTGTGTGTACTTGCCCTGCAGCAAAATTTAGGGACAGTCTGGCAAAGCGCTAGTCCTGCCCTACATATTTCAGAACTGTCTCTGAACTACTGCAAAAAGGGATGTAGTGCTGGACGGTTGAAACTCATATGTTGCTAAATAGTTGCGATATCATCAATGTTACTCATCATGGTCCGGGTGAAAGCTGACAAAAGATGCACAAATATACCATACTATAGTTGTTTTCTATTTTCTTAGATCCTAAAACTAATAACAAACTGTTTTCGATTATTTAATAGTACGTTATTCTCTAAAAGTGATAAACAATTTCACTTTGAAATGGGGATGCTATTGATATGAACGATACTGTACGTACGTAAATATATCACTTAGCACCCGAAATGTGTAGTTATGCAGTGCTATTTTTTTAATTTCCAATGTTTTTCTTTTGAAATATCTTTCGTTAAGTTTTTATTTAAGTACTATGCCTCATACTCCATAAACTTTTTAAATTCAAATTCCTAACTGTGCTGCAAATTTGATAGAACTCTAAAAACTGTCTTCAAATTTCAAACTTTTTAATTAGAAATTTGTTTATAAATATTTCGAGTATTCTATTTTGTAGCCCATCAAATTTTAGTGTAGTAAAGTGAAATCTTGCATCTTAAACGAAAATATTTAAATAGGAGAATACCTGCAAGTCGTGCGTAGAAAGAGTTATAAAAAATCAGCGCGATTAATTATTATAAGGCCCCTATTGCGAGTGTCGACTGGACGAGTAGAATAGAAATTTGCCGATCGAGTCGATCATCTTTTATTTTGCTATTGTGTAACTTGATCGATAAAAATTTGTACTATTGTGTGTGTGGTTGATGGAATTGTAAACAGCTGTTTGTGTAATTCAGACACATATGTCGCTAATTAAGCGACTAAGCGACCACTCGCAATAGCATCGATAATCGATAATCGCTTAATAGTCGTTTATCTACTGCCAGTCGACATTCGCAATAGGGGTGTAAAATTTAATGGGCAATAGAACCGCATACTTATAAACTCTGATTTAAAATATTGAAGTTTTTATAACATTTTTTAGAATTCTACTTAATTTCCAACACAGTTAGAAACATGCATTTATTTGTTTATGCTATAATACTTATGAGCCATACTTAAATAAAAAATTGTGAATATTCAAAATTCTTAATTCGATGCCGGAGAGTCTATGCATTACGTTTCAATAAATTTAATACAATTGAACGCTGAGTCATCACAAATAAGCATTCAATACATCACCGTTTTTCTCATTTTTTGAAACGATTTAGTTTAGATCTTTAATTATACATAAGTATCCCAGAAATACCCATTATACGTAACAAATATAAATTATTTTTAAGAATAACGGTTTTAGAAAATGAACAAATAACTGACACTTTATGTACCTAATTTGAAAGCACAGTTTGCCTCAAAAAGTAAATTCGTGCAAATCAAATAGCTCTTTAAATATGAAACGAAGTACATATTCTTTATTTACAAAATTGTATGCGTGCTTATATAAAGAAAAGGATCTACACTATATTTCTCAGAACCAGCTCAAAACTAACCACACATTTTTTCTAGCCCCCCGGAGGTGACCCGTTTTGAACCATCTAGGAACTGTTGTTATATGAAATGTCTCAGAACCATCTAAGCTAGAGTCAGTTCAGAACAAGTTCAAAAGTTGTGCAGAGGGCGACAATTGTCATTTCGTAGGACATCGCCATGTTAAAAAAGACAGTTGAAAGCATTGCGTTGGGATAGATGAAGAACCAGTACCGTCCCTTTTCAGGCTAGCTCAGCGCAAGTTCTGAACCAGTTTGATTTGCTGCAGGGTGTATATGCGTGTGTGCTGTGCGCCGTAAAGCATGCTGCATGCTACAATGTATGTGAAGCTGCGTGTTTTTTGCAGACCAGAACAACAGAGCGATACAAGTTGAGATCACTATGTAACTACTAGAGCATGGCTGGTAGATGAGACAGACAGACAGACCGACACATTGGAGTACAACTGTCAGCCGAACAGACATTTAGACAATTGTATATCTTCTGCATATTGTACGAGTATACATATGTACATATTGATATCCTCCTACAGGCGACCAGCAAATAAAAATTAAAGCAAGCAGTGGAAGATATTATTTTGTACTTATTTACATATGTATAGGTGTGTGTGTGTGTGTGAATGCTGAAACACGGACGAAGGATTATACAAGAACTGCAATGCGTCGAGACTATTACCGCGCTTGCAATTGCCATTGGCTACATTTAGTGAACTCAGTGCCGCCGCCAGCCTCCAACTGGTGTTTATTTGATCGCATGTCAGCCGTGGTGAAGATATGATATTACATATAAATGTATGTTCATTCTACTTTTTCTGTTTATTGTCAGACGGCTGATACTTGAGCAAATAAATTTTTAATGTTCTTTTTATTTTTTATTTGCATATAATTTTTTACATTTTTTATTTATGTATATAAAAAAAAAAGACCAGCGAGTCTTATTCATAAACGTAGCGTTGGTAAAAAGTGATAAAAAACTGTAATTAAAAATATATGTGTGTATGGGTATGTAAATGTGCTGAATTTAAAATTTGTTTAACAAGCCTCAAAAATTAATATTTACCATTCTAGCGACAATTCTATAGACATTCTATAGAATCTTCACTGTGCTTCAACCATTATTTTATTTTCCATGAAGCCATCCACTATGGTCTATCTCAAAGTGCTTTGGATTAAGGGAAGCAACCTAGCAAATAAAGAGGTTTATGTCTATATCGACAAGTTAGGCTGCGACAAAGTCGCTACGGCACTTACTGAAGAAGTGTGGCGGAGTGCAGAGCAGCTCTACATACTACTTAGTACTAGTAGAAGGCGCTCTGTCGGGAATTATTCTAATCTGGAAGCCGACGCCAAGGAGGGTACAACATAGTTTACCAGTTGCCAAGAGAATAGCGATGTTCTTCAACATTGCTCCTGGTGCTCAGCGATTAGCTGTCTAATGTGGTCGTAGTTTATCTGGTAAAGCTATGGAACTTAATGGTATATGCGAAGCCACGTAGTGGTTAGTCAGTTTACCTAACCCTACCTAATCTTCAATTATTTTGAAGCGCTTCAGATATGTTTTATGGAAGTCAGTAGTTGCGTCATCTCAAAAGATATGCCGTAGATTTGGTGGAATATAATGCTTTCATAGGTATGCCATTCGGTTAGAATATGCTAGGTGGTCGTCCCCAGTTGGCCCACACTTTGAGATAATCGAAGTTCTCCCTTGTAATACCACGCTATTATGAACGATGAATCTTACTGATGCTTATAGCAGTCCCCGCGAGCTCCTCAGTGTTGTTGATAGAAATAAAACACTTCAAGCTTAGCCTCCCGAAGCCATAGCGGTGATGTAACACCAACTCATTATTCTTCAGGCAACTGCGGCAGTTAGCATGCCATACGATTTTTTAGTTTTACCGCGCGAATTCTGATCGAGAGCTTTGTATTTGCAATCATGAAGAATTCCTTGGACCTTCCTCGATCCACTCTGAATCAAAAGGACCTTGAAATTGCCTATGCCCTAATCTTCACCTAGCTGACATAAGGCTTACCTGTTCAAGAGTGAACGCAGGTGGTTAATGGCGCTCCTTTCAAGGATTTCTTGTCTGGCAGAGTCGTCAGCTATGCACGATTTTTGTCTAAGAAATGCTACGGAAGTCTAACTAGAGGCCTAAACTTGATGTTGATAGAGAGCTCATGGCAGTAGACTCCTTATCCCAGCCTTGTTCTACCCAATAGCAATAGCCTTTCGAACGGAAATATGTATAGAAAGAGCTGCTCGAAATTATTTTAGAGACACATTTATCCGTGCAATGATAGACGAAATGGATTATTCAAGAAGTTTTGATTGCCCAAACTCTGAGCTTGATAGACATCTGGTTGCACAAACACGACAAATTAATATGAATGAATTGAATAAACTTGACAGCTAAGACCTTAGAGCTTAAGTCGAATTTCGATTTAGATTTAGATTAAAATTATGGTTAAGATTGGGATTAAGATAGCGATTGGATTTGGATTGAGATGGCCTTTCATTAAGATGAGAGTAGGTTTCAATTCAGTCGCGTGTGGAGTCCACGAATATTTTTTTTTTTATTTTACGAGACGATTCCTCGGGTACTCATTTTGAAAATCAAACGCCGGATCACTCTTAATCGGCTTGAAACTTTTCATGTCTGAGGGAAAAACTGCATAGAAAGAAGTTTAGGTCAATGATACATGACTGTCTTACATTGGTCCCGATTTGAGTAGATTAAGGCGTGTCGCAAAGGGGTAAAAGGCCAGACTAGGGACTCGAAAAATTTAAAATATTTTTTTTTTCATTTATTACCCAAAATCGATACGCGACACGTGTTAACCGACTTCACTCGCAACCAAAATTTATATGTGATATCTTCGATTATAATAGCATCGACGTACGAGTTGAGACCTAGGAAATCTGATGTAAAAAGTTGCTTCCTACAATTAAGGACCACCCTAATGTGCATACATATTACACATATTTCTATGTTTTACAAACCTGTCGGCGAATTGACTTAGGTGAATGAGTTTAATTACGACCTAATAATTTTAATAACACAGCTTCACTAAAATAAAAAAGCACAGAGCACGCAGGGAATATCAGCTCTAGAAATATACCTACAAATCAATATGCATTTATTTATGTACAACAAAATTTTTGAGTTTCAAAATAATTGCCTGCTGGGCGTATTATTAGATGCATATTTCTATTTAGTTCGAGCTATACTCAGTGTCATTGGTAAATTGATTCTGGTACAATATTTCACAACACAAAAATAATTGAAAATTTTCGAATGCTCACCCACATTTTGTCTAATCAATTAAATGCAATTTATTTGTTTGATTTTTGAAATTAGTTTTTGTGGAATTTGCCTTTACCTCAACTCATACAAATCTAAAGTTATGAAAATAATTTTATTAAAATATAGCCACCAGCAATAAGTAACTGAGTAGATATGACAAACTACATACATAGCTGAGCCGCATAACCTCAAAGCAAATAATTGAAAACTAATAACACACTTGGTCAAACTAATAGAAAAGTTTAGAGTTTTCATGTTTTTCTGTAAATGTTTTTCTTTTGGTCGAACGAAGGAAGACTAATTTTGATGCTTGAGTGCAAGAGGAGCAACAATTTTGTAGATTGAAATGAATGCATGTATGTATGTTTGCATGCGCGTGTGTATTTGCGTTTGCATTTGTAAGCTTTAATTGAACTGTCAATTAGGCAATACTTCAATGCATCTAAGCAAACACATAAAGCCACTTACACTCGACCACTGCAATATTTGTTTAAAAGTGTAAGCAAGTAATTTTGTTTACCAAAAAGTTATGGCTACAAAAGCCGAAAAGTATCTAAGCTAAGTAAAATTTAAAAGCGAAAGTTTTTGTTGAATGTATGCAGGCATACATAATATTAATATACATTTTTATGTATGCTATCCTACTGGCAGTAAAGTGAAGGGCAGTGATGTAAAGTAAATTGAGGTAAGACTCAATGCTCATTCCTATCTACATATACACATACACTAGGCGACAAATTAAAGTGTACAACTAGTTCTAATATAAAATTTACAATAATTTTTATGGTTTTTTTTTTTTGTTTGGCATGAATCATTTATGAAAATATAGTTCATTCTATAATATAATCAATATAAATCGAAGTTTCACACTTTTTATATAGTTCACACAAATTCAAAAAATTGTCAATTTTTTATTAAAAATTTCTAGAAAATTTTCGAGCATGCAGTTTTGTACCCCATTCAATTTTAGTCTAAGGAAGTGCAAGTTTCAGCTTATTTTTATTTTTATATGGAACAAAATTCAAAAAATGCGTCACCAAAAAAAAAAATCTCAAAAATGAACAGCGGTTTTTAGCCGTTTGAAAATAGAGATTCTGCATAAAAAGTTGAAAATTTTTGTGAAAATTTTTTTTTTTAATTTTTGTGGACTTTATATGAATGTAAGTATGAAACTTTGATTTATATGGTTTATATTATAGAATAAACTATATTTTCAAAAATAATTCATGCAAAATTTTTTTTTTTTTAATAATTGTGAATTTTTTATTAGAACTAGGTGTACACTTTCATTTGTCGCCTAGTGTATGTATACAAATGTAGGTGTTTGTTGAGTCTGTTTAATTTGAGAAATCGCCTGAAAGATTAACTCTCACTTTGAGTGACTGACAATGTACATATGTTGTATGTGCGCACATACATACATATTCAACTTTCTGATTGACGGCTTGTCGCTCTGTATGAGGCTTGCCACAGCTTTCACTCGCCTTAGGTTTTGTAAGTAAAATTGGTTGTAGCATTGCCTTATTGTTGCTGCATACTTTTTGGCAATTTCAGTTTATTTTTATTTTCGTACAAATTTTTCGGATTTTCTCATTTGCTATGAAACTCAAAAGTCATTCACACTTTAACCGCAGGCCAGGGTCAATAATACTCGTATATACGAGGTAAATACGTATATACATGTTGAGCTCTGTGGATTTTATGTAAATAAAATAGTGAACTCCTTCACAAGAAATGCGCTCGTTCTCATACATATACGCTACCATAATACAGCTACTCCACACATGCACTTGTAAGGTTATTCGCTGGTTGTTATGCTTTTCAAATTCATTTTCGCATGATTTTTGTGTCAGTTCAGTTTGAAAAAAAAAAAACGAAAAAAAGCCAAAAAAAAAGAAAAACTGAAGGAAAGCAAAATCATTGCATATTTTTGTGGGGCGAAAAATGGTAGCATATTTTTGGGGGTGAAAAAAACGTTGCATAATTTTAGGATATAGGAAAAGGAAAACAAGTAGAATCAAGCATTTTCCCGGGCGAATGTGCAAATATTTTTTTGTTTAGTTATAGAGTGGTATGCACTAGGCAAAAATACTTGTAGAATCACAAAAAAGCTAGAAAGAAAATATTAAAATAAGCTTCCTGTCAATATGTGTTCGATTTTGAATTTCCTCTCTTGTCACGTCACAAAGCTACTAACACCGTTTTTTTTTATACCCGAGCGCACTTGTGCACAAGGGTATATTAATTTTGTTCACATAACGGTTGTTTGTAACAGCCAAAACGAATCGAGATAGATATAGACAAATGTATACATAAATGATCAGAATGAAAAGAGAAATCGATTAAGCCATGTCTGTCTATCCGTCCGTCTGTCCGTCCGTCCGTGTACACGATAACTCGGGCAAAAATTGAGATATCTCAACGAAATTTTGTATGTAGGTTTCCATTTATCCAAGGTAGGTTGGTATTGAAAATGGGTGAAATCGGACAATAACCACGCCCACATCCCATATAACGGTAATTTAGAGAAATACAAAATCTTCGATAAATCAGTAAATATTAAAGCTAATTTATTCAAATGCTTGATGCTTGCAACAACTCTTAACCAAGAAATACGTTTGGGATAAAATTTTGGAAAATGGGCGTAGCACCGCCCACTTATGATCACATATATGTATCTCGGTAACCGTTCTACCAATTTGTACCAAACTCGGTATGGTTATTGTGCTTGCCACATAAAAGCAAAACGTTGAAAATCATTGAAAGTGGACTAAAAGTGAGGCCGCTTTTCATATAACGGTAAATTTCAGAACTGCTTGAAACTTCAATATTTCGAAATCTAAGGACGCTAATTTACTTAAAATTTATACACCCAGGCTTATCATGTAGCGGTAGCTTTCGGAAAGGTGGAAAATATATATTTAATACGTGCGCCGGGTATTTAGTGTTCGGCTCCGCCCGAACTTAGACTTTCTTACTTGTTTTTTAATAATAATGCTCGTGTGTTGGCGCATTTCAATGGTGAATGACTTTAAGGTACGCGAAATCACATACACGCACTCACATACATATAGTAACCCTACAAAAAATTGTTATACTACTTTCTTAAGTAAACTGAACCCAGCTAAGTGTCCATGTGGCACAATTTGCCATCAATTATGCCCCAACTAAAGGTATTTGTTGGTTCAATTCGAGATTCATTACCTTTTCACTTAGCTCTTTTACCAGCTTTTATTTATTGTATGTATGTATCTTGCAATAAATTTTTGACTAACTTCCCGATAGCCTAGAGACTTGAATCTTCACAGTTGGCTCAGAACTCGAAGACAACGCTATACGAAAGATAAATTAATCCGTTAGGTGGCGCAGGAGTCGAGATATTTGAAAACCCCGTGTTTATATTCCAATCTGGTTCATATTTAGAGCGTATATTAACTACTTGAAAAGGAATTACTCAACTAAAAATTTTGCCGATATGTGGCGCACGAGGTGATATATGTATGTATCTGTTAAGCAAGTATTTATGGCCCCATTTCGTTCATATTTAGAAAGCTTGCTTAGAATTTTTTGTTTGTGCATTAGGGTGGTCCATAAATGCATGTGAATAAGTAAAGGCGGAATTTTTATGGTCTCACCCATTACGATTGTTCTATACCGAAAAAATGTACCCCCATTTTTTATTTTGAGATCAAAAAGTATTTAGAGGTCGCTCAAAGCGCTCAAAGTTTTGCATGTATTTTACATGAGGAAAAAACAACTTTTCGTAGAAATGCTATAGAATTCTTAAGAATCAATATTTTTCAATCGGAAAACTCGTAGGAGATTCCTGCAGGAGATTCCCAATAACAATACCCAATTGTTTATTTAACCATTTTTTCATAGTACTATAATTTACGGGTCTGCCAAAAACCCCGAAAAATGCAATAAAAAATCGTTAGTATTAAAAAATTGTTAAATAAACAATTGGTTGGGTATTACTACTGGGAATCTCCTGCAGAGATAGAAAGTTTTTTGCATTTAAACTAATGAGCGCTTTGAGCGACCTCTAAATATTTTTGGATTTCAAAATAAAAAATTGGGGTAGATACTTTTTTCGTTATAGAACAATCCTAGGGGGTGAGAGCATTAAAATTCCGTCTTTACTTTTTCCCCGTATGCGTTTTTGGACCACCCTAATGTACATACAAACACACATATGGTTATCTACAAATATCTATATGCATCTCTTTTCCTTTGATGGTTTCGAATTTCAATTTTATTCCCGAAAAAATATTGTACCGTTGATATTTGCAAATTGACTTTTAACTTTTGCTCGTAGTACCTACATACATACATCTGCACACAAACGGAGGCAAAAGCGTATTCGGTGGTAAAGTTTTGTTGAAAATATTTATTCAACTGCTAGCGAAATAAATGTTGAACCAACTCTACTCATATTCCATGTTCGCNTTCAGAAATGCTTGAAACTTCAATATTTCGAAATTGAAGGACGCTAATTTACTCAAAATTGATACACCCCGGCTTACCATCTAGCGGAAGGTTTCGGAAGGGTGAAAAAACATATATTTAATACTTGGGCCGGGTATTTAATGTTCGGCTCCGCCCGAACTTAGCCTTTCTTACTTGTTATTGGTTGCCAATATGTATACGTACATATGTACGTAAATGTATCCCACGTAATGCTCGCTGCGTTCTGCACCTCACCAACAAGGTAGAAAGGCGCATATTTCCACACTTACAAAAGCACAAATTTTCAGCTCATTTATATGAAAATCAATTCCAAAATGTTCCTAAATTTTTGTTGTACTATGTAGTTAGCTTAACGAAGCCAAAGGATATGCATTGTAAAATTTCTCAACTCTCTTTGTATCCTAGAGTTAGAAGAAATAAAAAGCAATTTAAGGATATTTTTCTTGTAGCTATGTAATTGAGATATTAGTGCTATCACTATTAACATAAATCGACTTTTTTTAGCTTAAATTTGTAGGAAAATAAGTGAACACGAGCATCAATTTTTATTACCTTTTATCTCTATTTAAAAAGGTTTGCTTTATAAGTCACTACCCGGTGCATTTTTGCTCAAAAAATAAAGGTAAATAATTCTCAATATTTAGCACATTTCTTTAAAAGGGGTTTTGCAATTTTTCCCAACATTAGTAGCAAAGGCAGTTTTTATTTTGTATTTAACTATTTCGACTAAGGTAGCAGCACCTGCTGAAAACATAGACTTCCAATTAATATTAGGATATTAGGGCGCTGCGTGCTAGCTATATCTATAGTGCTTATCTTTAAGAAGTCATTCCAACCTTTAAATATATAAAGCCAAGCACTTTGGAGGTTGTCATGGTCCAGTTTCTGCTTAGAGACGATATTCGTTAGTTATAATCCTTATACGTCTATGCTCTGAAATGTCCTACGTAAGTCCTGTTAGCCTCCTTGGAAATTTCCATATTACATACAATAAAGTCGGAGCAAAAAAGACCCTACTGGCACCGAAGACCCTCAAAATAGCTTCTAGGCTGAAACCAGTTTTACTAGGTTGTGAACTGGGTAGGGTTGGGACTAGCCGTATATTCGGTATCCAGATATGAGTTCGGGTATTCGTGTATACGGTTTGGTTCCGGCTATCCGGTTATCTGAAAGCATAAACAGACGGCAACGTCCGAGTTCATCCGGATCAACGCTGCCGTCTGTTTAAGCTTTAAGATCCGTTAATTTTATTATCCGGATTTATGGGCAACCGGTTAAAATCTGTTCATCTGATTATCCGGATATTCTACATAGTAGAAATAGGTATTTATCTAAACGGGTAAGTGCCTCGCATCAGCGTAAATCCTGTAAATAAGTAGTCTACATCCTTCCCGTATAGGACGAAGGGCCACGCGCAATAGATCATTTGAGCGGTCGCGGTGTATGTGGCCCATAATAACAATAACAATAATAATAATAAAGTTACTTTAGCTTGCAGCGGCTTGTCAGGTGTTCAGGTTTGATTAAAGATTCCGCAAGATGGAATTACAAATATCTTCGATGGCCTTTTACCCTTCGACATACGCTTATGGGCTGCAAATTTGTAGTCATCCCACTTTCTTAGAACTTCTGTCGTGAATGCCTTGGACGGACCACAAAAAGGCCGAGAGCTTCATTGTTATCCGCATTTTTTGCGAGAGTATCAGCCCTTTTGCCTCTATCAAGGTCCTCACGACGCGCAATGCACCACAAGATAGCCTAGTTAATTTAGTACATTTTTACAACTTTTTACTAGCTTTGTGACCGTTCTACATGAGTCACATGGACGTTCATGCTGCCGGGCTATTCGACCTGGTGTTCATCGAATCCAGATCTATCATGACTATAACGGTATCTGACGGATGACATCGGCACGAATTTAATCTAATATAAGCCTGGAGTGCATCGAGAAGCTTACTATCCTTGCTTAAAGTATTATTATCCTACTAAAATGGAATCTAGAGCACATTGGACCAGTTAGCCAGACTTGTTTGCTGCCTCCAACCCGATAGGACCTAAGCCATTCCTTGCGATGGGTCGCAGCACGAAAAAGGCAGCTGAGGGTACTGTATTGGCGTAACACCTTGGAACTTCGTCAAGCCAGGAGGTGCATAGGACATATATGGCCAAGAGAAGGTCACATTACCTCCATATCTATTCTAAAATTCATAGAATCTCGGATATATGGAATGTTGTGATAAGCCGAGGGCAAAATAGCATCCGTCGGATACCGTAATAGGCATGAGAATTTGTATGCTGTTACAACAACAACCTGATGGCTATGCTAACACCTTTAGTCCCTCTTTGAAGACATTCGCCAACACATTTCTATTGCGAAAATGTTCGCCTAGAATATGATTGTGTATGTACCCACTGGTATGCTTTCTTAAATCTAATTCAACCTTCGCTGATCGTTGTGTAGCTTATCCTGGGTGACGCTGCACAGTGGTTCAAAACTGGAACTTATTAGCCGATTTGATTTTTTTTTTAGTGAAAGCTTATTAAATTAAAAAGAGACCAGTTGAGCCCGGTTTTTGAGTTTTTATGTGTTCATATGTATTAAATTTTTTAGTGCAAGGTGTGAAAAAAGTAGCATTTTGAGGAAAACGATTAATAAATGTTGCAAACTACTTGCAAACAGTTGTACGGTTCCCCCAAAACGAAAAAAAATGCACTAGAAAAATTTTAAATGTTATAAAAAAAATTTCACAAGTTTAAATTTTTTTTTTTTGAGTGTCCAGAAAAATTTTTGTTATGCAGTTTTATAAAACATTAAATATTAGTGTAATAAAGTGCAAAAAAAAAATTAAATTTTGGTGAACAATTTTTTACAACATTTCATTTTTTTTTCATTTGGAGGAACTGTACAAAACTGTTCAAACTAGTTGTTTCTATGTAATATTTGTTAAAAGGAACAGGAAAAGCGATTTGTGAAAACTTAATGCTTCAGTGAATTAAGAACAGTAAATGACAGTCATGAACCACTGTGCGCTGGAGTTTACCCGGCTACAGCGGCCACTTAAGCTTTTGAGCCGGATATATTTACTCATTACCGCAAACTGATCTCCGATATATGAGTGACAAAAGTTTCTCTGATATTTATAAATAAACTTTCCTGGTTTTTAACCGACAGTTTACATTATTTCCCTTTTCATACTTTCAGTTGAATACAATACTTAATAATTATTGACCCACTGCAATACTGTTAATAATCGCCTGCAGTTCTTCTTTATTTAGTTGCATATGTTTTCCACATTTCGGCTAATACGAATTCACAAATAAAAGCAATTAAGCTCTCAAAAATACTTTACTTGCATATTTTAAGCATGAACTGCTTTTAGACTTTTATTGAGCTTAAAAACTTTACTAATTTCTTTTGAATTAAGAGCCCTTACAGCTTTTAATTATACTGATTATTTCAATATAGCCTAAAGTGGTGTGCACTTATTTAAATACATTTTTGCTTAAAATTTGTCAATAATTCGTAAATTGTCTGCCGATTTTACAACTTTGCATATTTTTAGGCGTACCAAGTGCATGCAGTGTTCTTTTAATTAACATACATTTGTAAAACAAATTTTTGTGTAATTTTGATTTATCACTGCTTTAACCTTAAAACAAAATAACGATGCATTTAAGTTTTCCAATTAATGCAAGCAAAAATAGTGCTTGCATATTTTTAGACGCTAAAATACCAAAAGATTTCGCCTAAAAACATAGCTTATTTTACTTCGAATGTGAAATTAAAATGAAATGCATGAATAAATAATGCAGCTGCTTCAGCGGAGCGCATAAGAATGCTTTTGCATTGCGCATATATATGTGTGTGTGTGTGTGTGTGTGCTTGTATGCATACATATGGTGCAGGCATGCTTAATAAAATTTTATTGCATAAATTTTGATGCAAGTGAAAACTTTTTGGTAGCTTTAATTGAATTTTCAGCCAGTACTTCTGGCATTTTTCTTTTCTTTCTTCTCGCTTTTATTGTTTCCTTAAAGTATTTGAATATAAGTAATGCTCAAATAGAAAAGTGCATTAAGATATTATTGCATATTTTTAGGTGCTAAATGCATATTTAAGGCTGTGAAAGCACTGCCACCTGTTTAGAAATTCGATCGATGGGTATCAGACGAGTGAGGTTTTAAGAAGAAATATTTATTATGACAAGGGTTGCCAGCAGCTGAGTAATTTAATTAACAAGTGAAATAAAATCCTGCTAACATTTTATAGCTGGAAGCTTTTGAGTGAGTGTGTTAGATTGCTTATGATCTGGATTTACATACATACATACATATACATATATCATACCATTTGGTGAGAGTTGTCACCTACTGAAGAGTTAAATTCTAGTTTAAATTATAAATATATATTTTACAAGCCACGAGATTTAAAGCTATTCCTATCACGAAAACATTTTTTGAAGGAAGTTGCCACCTAATTTAAAAGTTAAATTTAATTTTAATATTAAGTTAAATGAAGTATTACAATAAGTATGGGTGGCAAATGAATGAGATCTAAGAAAGCTTTATTTTGAAAAGAGGGCTGCCACCTGTTTAGAAGTTAAATTCTATTTTTTCGTAACCTAAATAAAGAAGAGTTTAATTCTAGTTTAAATTATAAATTTAACTATATTTTATAACGAACGAGATTTAAAGCCATTCCTATCACGAAAACACTTTTAAGGAAGTTGCCACCTAATTTAAAAGTTAAATTCAGATTTAATAATAAGTTGAATGAAGTATTACAATAAGTATGGGTGGCAAATGAATGAGATCTAAGAAAGCTTTATTTTGAAAAGAGGGCTGCCACCTGTTTAGAAGTTTTAAATTCTATTTTTTAATAAGCTAAATAAAGAATATGACAACAAGGATTCAATCGAAAGATGTATAGGAAAGCTTTTGTTTCGAAAATATTTTTAAAGAAGGTTGCCACCTGTATTGCTGGGAAGTCGAACAACAAAAAAATCAAAAGGGCTTGCCTCTTATTTATAAGCCTACTTAAATTGAAAAACGCTTTATTTTGAAGAGGGTTGCCACCTGTTAAAAAGTTAAATGCATTTTAATTAAATATTACAATATGGGTTTCAAATGAAAGATAGTTAAGAAAATTGTGTACAAAAATAAATTTGAAGAAAGTGTCACCTGTTTAAAAAATGAAATTCAATTTAAAAGAACATTTGACTAATTTTTTAAAAGGATTACCAACTATAGATATTATTTAAAAAATGTACATTTGTATGTAGCATAAAGACTAGCTACGAGATGTAAATCGTTTTTTATACATATTAATATGGCCAATTTAGTTGAAATTTGCTGCATTTACCATTTACTAGAATTTTGCGAGAAAACGCAACTTTTTGAAATAAAATTTATTATTTTCGGTGATATAATTTAGTTTCTTTTTTGTTACAATTGAAAAACATTTTAGCCCTTATTAAACATTAAGATTTTTCTGACATATTTCAAGTCCCCTAATAATAATGGCCACATATCTGGCCAACGGACAATTCCCTTTATTAAAATTTTACCATTTCCAAAAGTGCAAATTCGTTTACTTGCTACCACACCTCAATCGCTTTACAATTGCACTTCACTTTCGAAAAAGCATGCTAACTGCAATGGCAGTGGCTTTAAATAGAGGAAGAGTGAAAGAGAAAGAGTTCTGAGCTGACACACTTTACCAGCAGCCATTACAAATTTTTATATTTCCCAAAAGTGCCAAACTGCAACAGCAACTGGCAGCTCACAGCAGCAGTGGCAGCGGCAGCAGCAGCAGCATATCGATTTCTTGACATTGCAGCAGAATTTATCACCGCTTACACACTGCTGGCATACATATGCAAATGAGACATACACACACGCACACACTCGCACACTTATCGCTTGGGTGCACATTTATTTGTGGTCGCATAAATTTTCGACGACCCGAAAAAAAAAAATTTAAAAAATAACAGAAAATTTACAAAAGCAAACGGAAGCTGCAAAATCACATGAAGCATTGCTAATGCCAATCATGAGCGCCAACTTGGCAGCATTGCACCCACTTCGATTCAGAGGCACAAACAAACACAGGCAAACGTGTTCACATGCAACTTTACGTGAAAGTATGCCAGCACCTGTGTTCACGCAGCTGCCGCCGCTGCTGCTGTTGCTGCTGCACACATTTACGAGCTTTACGGCAGCATGAAGCCATTGCTTTTGCAGGTCATAAAATTATCTGCGAAAAATGCAAAATAAATGAAAAATGTGCGGAGCAACACACCGGGGATGCGCGTTGCAGTGTGTGTGTGTGTGTGTGTGTGTGTGTGTGTGTGTGTGTGTGTGTGTGTGTCTGTTGCGTGTGAGATAGTTCCGCTGCTATGCTCGCACATTTTCTTCTTTAATTTCGGTAGCATACTTTGCGGTGCACAAGCAGGTGGCGCTATGTAAATGTGCACTCTTTCGCCCCCACTTTTGCAAGCGTATACTAAAGAATGCCATTGAAACGCACGCCGACTGCACGACGGCTGACTTTGGCATCGCATTTGTAATTGAAAAGTGAATGAAATATTCGAGTTAGTGCATGTAGAGGTGTACGTATTCGTACATATATTTAAGCCTAAAATGATATCGTAAAAGCGGTGAATTTATTGCGAAACCACAGCACAGCTACCAGCAATAGTGAGCGGAAGCGAAAGCGCGTTCAACAAAAATTCAATTCCACCAAATAAACAGCAAGGCGACTTTTATTTTTCTCTACAATTTTTATGTTGTCAATTTTATTTTTCTACTTCGGTTCATAATTCATAATATGCAAAATATCGGTATGTATGTATGTAGGTCGGCTAGTGCATGTAGTGTGCCGAAAGTGTCCAGGAAGGGTTAGGGGTCAGCACGCAGACATACATAAATATTTTTCATATAACACAAACACCCTAACCTAAGTAATGCCGATTGCGGCAGCACCTGTAAAATATGCATTTATGTATGTATGTATGTATGCAAATCATTGTATTTGCCCAACATCGTCTAACATTTCCTTTTCAATTTTGCCCGATTTAACAGCGCTTTTTTCTTGCTTGTTTACTTTTTTTCATATTTGCATCTGCTGCTGTAATATCTTAGCGTTTCATGGGTTTGGCCAACTTAACTTTGTGGTTATACAGTTTGACCAGACATTGAGCGTATATTTGAAGAGATAATGTATATGCAAATTTGAAGCTTACGGCTGCTTGCCGAAATTTGCGGTTTTGTGCATTTATTTGGTTTATTTTATTTTTTTTTTGTCCTTGTTCTTTAAAGTTTCTAGGAAAAATATATTGCTCTCAAAGGTGCAATGCTTAAGACGGAGTGCTTAGATGTGAAGTTTAAGGTGCAAATAAAATCCAACGACCGCATAAAATTGCACAGTTCTTAAGACAATACGATGCAGAACATGTTTTCAAGTTTATATACCGTCTAGGATCAAGATAACATTTTTAAAACTGGATCGATATCTATAGACTCGAGACTAGAGGGTTCCTTGAAGATGTATTTGCATGTATTTTAAGCCTTATGTTTTGCAAGTGCCGTGCAGTCATGGAGAAGATGCGAAATAGTTTCCTCCTCTTCAACATTGCCACAGCTTCTACAGAAATCGTGCCGGGGAACGCGTAGTCAGCCAATCAAACAGTGAACTGTAAGCACTCTCAAAATCATCGAATCTGTGCGTTAGGCACCAAAGGTCGGCCAAAGCTGACTAGAAATTTTACAGTTGGGTTCTGCAAGCCAACGTTCCCCTGTAATAGCAGAAAATTTCCTACTACATATTTAGAATTTTGCAAATACTAAAGCGAATACTTTGTGATTACTGATAGTTGCATAAGCTCTGTTTTTTCTTGTATATCCAAGCCGACTGGATGTCAGTGACATTTATATGTATGTAGGTTTTATTCCTGGTAAACATATCACACTTTATTAGTAATGTGATAGCTATCAGCTCAGCATAAAAACATTGCAGGAAATAGGGAGAAAAAAACTTATTAATTTTCCTAGAAGTTTCGAACACACACCATTCTGTAGAAAATAACCAGTCTGACCACACCGCTGTGCAAATTCAACGATAACCTTTTGTCAATGTTATTGTGGCTTATTAACATTTAATTTTAATATATTAGTAATAAAGATATCGATTGCCCTACTGCAGGTGTAAAATTGTTGCTTTACGAACGCTTTAAAGCTTATGATCCAGATCTTAAGAAAAATCAAAAGAAATACCTTTCATTTATTCTGTGGCTTGAAAAAGTACTTTGCCGCTGCTATAAATTTTTTTGAATAAATAAATCGCATGTTTAATAATATAAAGAATTGTTTTAAAATTTCAATTTTGTGATTAACGCAGTTTGTATATCAAAAGACAGATGGAAAGACACATATCTTCGCTGCAACCAAAACCTTTATAAATTTTCAAAGTATATTTTTATAAAAATTCTATAAAAAATGTGTTCGACGGTCATTAATTAATAAAAATATTATCGAATTCAAATTGAAAAAATGGGTTTCTGCCTTAAAACTTATTACGTTATATTATTAGTTCACAATGACCCAAAACATTTTAGGACGGGGTAAAGTCGAAAAAAGCAGAAGGGTTAAGAAATTTTGATAGCAGAACTTTTTTCTCATGTCTTTGGGCGCTTTTTAATGAATTTTGCTGTCGTCTGTCTTATCAGACCAGCAAATTCTGCAGGTATATTTTCAGATAGCCAAGTGGCTATAGGAGTAATTTCTGATGTGATAATCAATTTCGAGCTTGGTAAGAAATGCCGACCTACCTCAACTCTTGGCAGCAAACAAAATGACGGCAAAGTATCTAGATAGAGAGAATCCATTAACTCTTTATTCGGAGGGGTGGACTGTTACTGCCGGTTTCATCAGCAATTTAAGCGAAAAGTAATTTTTCCCTTCTGCCAGTTTTCGTAAGATTTCAAATTTAAAAAAAAATTTTTCACTTAGATTGCTTTTTTTTATCTATCCTCCCAAGTAGCTTCAAACAAACAAATTTCCCTATGAGAAGGTGGCCAAAATATATAAGTATATCCTGGGCGTCGAATAATCGTCGCCTACATATTAAAAATAGGGTTAGATTTTGAAGTGAAACTTCTTTAGCGGCGGTTGGTTGGTTGCGAGTAAATTGGCAAATTCAAAGGAAATTGCTCACGGAAATGGTTGCGGCTGAAACAAGCGCTTCTTGAGTGTATGCATATGGTATTAATTTAACAAAAACTTGCTAATAAAATGTTAAAGAATAACAAAGGTAAAAATAAAAACAAAAACAAAGGCAAAAATGAAGACCAAGGTAAATTCAAACACTTTACTTATATAAGGGCAAAGATGAAGGGGAATATGTAGATAAAGAAAATTATAAAAATAAAAGTAACAAGTAAGAAAGTCTAAGTTCGGGCGGAGCCGAACATTAAATACCCGGCGCAAGTATTAAATATATGTTTTTTCACCCTTCCGAAACCTTCCGCTAGATGGTAAGCCGAGGTGTATCAATTTTGAGTAAATTAGCGTCCTTCAATTTCGAAATATTGAAGTTTCAAGCATTTCTTAAATTTACCGTTATATGAGAATCGGCCGTTATTTTAGTCCGATTTCAATAATTTTCAACGTTTTGCTTACACGTGGCAAGTACAATAACCATACCGAGTTTGGTACAAATTGGTAGAACGGTTACCGATATACTTATATGTGATCATAAGCGGGCGGTGCCACGCCCATTTTCCAAAATTTTACCATAAACGTATTTCTTGGTAAAGAATTGTTGCAAGCATCAATTTTGAATAAATTAGCTTCAATATTTAATGATTTATCGAAAATTTTGTATTTCTCTAAATTACCGTTATATGGGATGTGGGCGTGGTTATTGTCCGATTTTAAAAAGTTTCGGCGGTTTTTTATGCTGTACCAAGGCCAACAACTGTGCCAAGTTTGGAAGAAATTGGTGCAGCGGTTACCAAGATATACACATGTAACCATAAGTGGGCGTGGCTACGCCCATTTTCCAAAAATTTATAATATTCTTATTTTTCGTCTAAAACTTATTGTAAATGTCAATTTTGATTGAATAATCTCCAGTAGTTGCTAAAATATCGCAGTTTTCGTATTTTTGAAAATTACCGTTATATGGGAAGTGGGCGTGGTTACTGTCTGATTTCGCCCATTTTCAATACCAACCTACCTTGGGTGATTGGAAACCCACACACCAAATTTCGTTGAGATATCTCAATTTTTGCTCGAGTTATCGTGTACACGGACGGACGGACAGACGGACAGACAGACATGGCTTAATCGACTTCTCTATTCATTCTGAGCATTTATGTATACATTTGTCTATATCTATCTCGATTCGTTTTGGCTGTTACAAACAACCGTTATGTAAACAAAATGAATATACCCTTGTGCACAAGTGCGCTCGGGTGTATAAAAAGATGAGGATGAGGATACCGATAAAAGTAAATATGAAGAGGATATATTCATCTAGGCTTCATTCGGGGTTTCGAAATCCTTTGGTATGCCAGTTCCTTTTTTCCTATTAGTAGCTAGACGTTTGCCATAGATTTTATTAGCTCGCGAAACGGTATTGCTTGACACGTTGGCCTTTTCAGCCATGGTTTCGAGAATCCAATATGGATTTTCCTAAAAGAATTCTCATAATTTCTTCATTTATTTATTTACTCATTTCGAAGCTTGATTTGAAAAGAATCAAATTTTCCATTTGAAACGTTATAAAAGTAAAAAATGCTTGCACTAATTTGCTACCAGTACCTATACCAATAACATTACAAACACTAATACGAATTCCAATTTCAACATCCACACCAAAAAGAATGCCGATATCAGTACCTTTAGCAATACCAATACCACCTGCCTTCTTTTCTCTCCACGATAGCATTTTTTCAAGCACGTAAAATGTAGGCTTTTAACATCTTGTTTTTCAACATTCTTCTTGTATCGCATTCGCCTTAGAGATTCCTCTTACAATTACCCTTAAATACAATCGAAGCCTATCTAAAATGTCAGCTTACAATTATTTGACTATGACATCTGCCATCACTCCATTTGTAATGTTAAAGTAAATCCATTTTTGTGATTATTGCTCTTCTATGCATAATCCATTGCAAGCATAGGCAGTCGTCCTTTTTTTCATCAACTCTCTATTATCAGCATTTCGCTATATTTGCATATTATTATACATATGTATGTGTGTGTACATTAAGACTAAATTTTATTTCCATTACTGTAAATTCACAATAGCCATATTAGCGCCGACAATGCAAAGCTGTTTGATAATCCACAGCGTTAACGATACTACTTTAAGCATGGAGGTTTCCCTTAATATCGCTAGCGAGCGCCTTAAGCTATGCTGCTCTCAATAAAGGATAGCGAGTAATACGAGTTAGCGAGGTGAAAATTGTTTTATTTTAAATAAAAACGAATTTGCAGCGCTTAAAGCCGCACACAGCAATTTTCGATTGCTACAAGAAAATACGCAAATTTTCTTTAAATAACTAAATTAAAAGCAACAAGAAAATGACAGACGTTCTCCTTTGCTTTTTTTCCCTATGAAGCGCTCCTCTACCTATATGTGTATGGATGGATGTATTTCTCTTGAAGTCTTTGCTATCTTCGTGCATACATACATACTTTGTAGCAGCTTACTATGCGCTTTAAACCATCGAATCTGTGTGAGAAACGAAAAAAAAAAACTAACGCCTGAACGACATTGATGATGTGCCAGCGAGAGTTTCAATTTAAATTATACGAAATCGAAATTGTTTCTCAGCCTTTTTTTTGTTGGTTTTGTGCTTTACTCGCCTATCTCATCTACCCACATATCCCATTTTCCTCGCACCGATTTTCATGATAGCTGCGACAAAGCATTTAAAATTGCGCAGACAATGGCAAATAAATAAACGAAAAATCGTGCGGGAGAATCTACATACAGTGACGAACAAAAGTATTGGCACAAAGAACTTTTCGCATTGTATGGCAAACTTTTTTTTATTACAATTTCTTTTCTCTAATTTTTTATAAAAATATAGTTAATTTTACAACGAAAAACAAAATAAAAAATAAAATCTATAAACTTTGTGCAAAACTCAGCAAAACTCCATAATCTTGCATACTAATTTTAAACTTTCTAATCAGATTTTTTAGAAAAATTCTATGTATATAACTTCAAACTTGCACTTGGTTATACTAAAATTGAATGGGCTGAAAAACTGCATACTTAAGATTTTTCTAACAAGTCTGATTACAAAATCGCTGATTAGTATGCAAATTTATTGAGTTTTGCACAGAGTTTAGAGATTTTGTTTTTATAATTTTTGTTGTTTTATGCACTACATTTAAAAAAATATATTTGCGAAAATAAATTTCAATAAAAAACTTTGCATAAATTACAAAAAATTCTCTGTGACAATACTTTTGTTCGTCACTGTAGATATAACGAAAAATCCAAATACAAGAAGTTTGTAAAGCCGACGTTAATCGAAAAAGAAGGAAGAAATTGCCAAAAAAAAAATATAATAAAAATCGGCACCAAGCGCGAGTTTTGCGAGATTAAAGAGAAAAACGGATAGCAGCAGAAATCCGTATTTGCAGTAAATGCTGTTCGATTACAATCAATACTACGCTTGACTGCTTGGATGTGGGTGATATGTAATGCTAGGGTAGTATGTAAGTATGTATGCGGTTGATAAGTGTATATGTATGTATGTCGAAAAGTAGGTGTGTAACTAAGTATTGATTCACGTAATGCAAATTAAGGCCCTCTCTTCTGCCTTTTGCTTTTGATTCTTTACTTTAAATGGCGCAGGTGCTGAGTTAAATCGGCAAGTTTGTTCAAAATTTTAACAATGGCTTTAGTTTTCTTAATTTTTTGCTTGCTAAATGTTATCCATTAAATCCATACTTTTTTAATTTTATGTTCCTGAAGTTTCTTTTGCCATTTTTATATCCATGTTAAGCATTTTTCCTTCATTATGAAGTCGTTGCTTATTTCGCGTCCATCCTCAGCTCTGCTCCAATTTTAAACACAAGCGACTCGTAAAACAACCAATAATCACATTAGCACCCTGGTGCTGTTGTTAGCAGATACTTGTGATAATAATTGATTTTTATAAGACTTTTTATTACAGTTAGTTGCAAAGTTCAAAGAAGGTGTAGGAAACCGCAAAGGAATTTTAAATTCTTCTACATTCAAACTTACTAGGATACGATATGACTTTGGATCTGTCTCCATAGCCTTGAGTATGGTGGAAGTTTCTGTTAAGTTTGTTTCCTTCATCTGTGGCTAATCAAAAAAAAATTTCAAGATAAAATTCAAGCATATAAAAATATGAAATTATTGTATACTACTCCAACTGAACCCAAATTTAAAGACAACGTATAAAACAAATACCAGACAATTTTATAAATTTGCAAGTTTTAGTTAGATTAAATCCGTACACTTGAGTGTCTCAAGTAAGTAAGTAAATTTAATGGGCTTATTTCACTTTGTACCGATATAAAAAAAAAACAAGATTTTGCTTAAAATCTTCACTTTCATCCAAAATAATTTGAAAACCAATCGAGTTAAATACAGCATACCTCGCAAAAGTTTATATATTTGTATAAGTATTTTGAAAATATTGACCAAGTTAGAATATTTATCTAAAAAATATATCTTATAATTATGTTTTCTTTAACTCTAGTTTTATTATCTTCCTATCAAGATATCTTAGTATAAACATGCATAATTACAAATTTAGTAGCACTAGCATAAGTTCCTAAGTCGATTAATGTTGTACGCCTAAATGTATGCTACACAAAAACTCAAAATTCCAAAATTATTTCAATTGAAAATCAAAGCAAATACAAAAGTAATTAAAAATTTTGCTTGCCTAATAAACTATTAAAATTAAACTGACCACAATGGTGGCCAAAAATTGCATGAATTAATAAATCGAAGGCATATGTAGGCATGTTGTGTATTTTTAAGCTGCTTACAATCAAGCTACTTATACACATAAAATGCTAATTAAAATATGATAAAAACTAATTTAGTAATTCACTATGGAGTGCAAATAATAACAAAAAACAAGAAAATCTGTAATATAATGAATTAATCAATATAATAATCAGATTAAAAACAATAGCAGCTTGCATTCAAGCTCAGTTAGTTTATAAATTAAATTTAATGCATTAAAAATTATGTTGAAATCAAAATCAAAACAAAAAATCAATTAAAATAGAAAACCAAAACAAAGCAAAACAAATGAATCTAATGTTCCTGTGTGTGTGTTGCAGATGCAAATTTTTCGGATTTTCCATATATACAATATCTAACACGTAAGTTTGTTGGTGGAGTTCGTTTATAAATGCTATACTCGCACTAAGGGTGTGAGTGTTGTAGTGGTTGACGGTCGATCCTTTTTGTTGCTGTTGAAAATTAGCTGTTTGGTTTACACTGCGTGATATATGTACATATGTAGGCGACAAAGAAAAGCTGACACTTTAGGGAGAATATGCAGTCGGTGCTAAATGTATGTGTACACCTTGTTGTAATATAAAATTCACAATTATTTTCATGCTAAATTTTTTTCATTAATTATTTATGAAAATATAGATAATTCTATAACAGAAACCATATAACACAAAGTTTCACACTTTATATAAAGTTCACAAAAATTAAAAACAGTTTTCATCACAATTTCAAAAATTGTATTAAAAATTTCTAGAAAATTTTCGAGTTTGCAGTTTTGTAGCCCGTTCAATTTCAGTACAAAGTGCAAGTTTCAAGTCGCTAGAAATTACCGTTGATTTTTTATAATTTTTTTTTTTTGTGGAGGGTGTTGCGCGTGATCAAAACCTATTTTTATATGGAAGGAAATGCGCAACACCCTCCACAAAAAAAAAAAAAATTACTAAAATTGAACGAGCTACAAAGCTGCATACTCAAAAATTTTCTAGAAATTCTGAATAAAAATTTTGAAGTTTTGATGAATTTTTGTAAACTTTATATAAAGTGTGTTATATGGTTTATGTTATAGAATAAGCTATATTTTCATAAATAATTAATGAAAAAAATTTTGCATGAAAATTATTTTGAATTTTATATTACAACATGGTGTACACTTACATATGACACCGACTGTATATCCGAGTGTCTACAAACAAAATTTTGTTTCTTTGTTCAAAAGCAATATTTCACTATCTAATTCCTTGCTTTTGCTGGAGTCCCTATCAATTATTTTCTTTTAACTTATTGTTAAGCCTTGTTCACAGCTCTGCTCTTACTAAATTAAGATTTTATTCTTAGTTTTAATTTTATACACTTGATTTTTAATTTTGATTTTATTCCTAAAAAGAGCTCCAAATGGTTGCGCGCAAGCTCAAACATAATAAATCGCCAGGCCGAGATGATAGCGTAGGCTATTTTCCGGCACATGAAAACAGCATGAGCCTACCTGAGTGGACGCAAAGTTTTACTTCAGACTAAAATTCTCTGTATCGCGAAAAAGGTCGCGAAGGGGGGATCCTCATCGAGTAGATTAGTAGCTAACAGTAACAAACCTGCTAATGTCATTTAAACTTTCTGCACTATCTCTACTTTATAAGCACCAAATGTGAACTCGCGCTTTACATACAGATAAGGCGTCGCATGAAAATAGTGTCATCAGTTCAACGGACCCAGGGAGAGTGTTTTACACTTTGCTGTAGTGACGACAGCTTTGCTGACGCATATTCGGTCTAATATGACTGCATCGGCATGGCGCATTTCAATCCCAGTGAACTTTCCACAAGTAGTAAGATCTTGTTGTTTGCACCAATTACTGCCCACCAAGCAATTGAGTCGACCTTATTAGTTTGGCTTCAGACCTGCTAAATTTCCACATTTTCACGGCACGTCAGGACCTGTAAAAGACACTCCCTGCCCGCCGTTTTTAAACCCACTTGGAGAGAAAGACCAAAAACAAAGCGCCTTCTGGCAACACACAATGAGTATCCGTGCCTAGGGACGCACGCCACGGTTTAAAGTAATATAAAGTAAAGCAGCAAAGGACTTCGTCTAACCAGGATTCAGCATTGACAGCAGACCAGACTGTAGATCGAAGGAAGACTATCTCTTGCCGAAGCGGATCTACTTTGAGCTCGGTAGGCTATTGGAAAGCAGAGCTCTTGCTCGACAAACAAAGATCACGCTCCGCAAGTTTCTTATTAATGCCCCTTCCTTTAAATGGCGCAGAAACTTGGACGATTTAGAACAGTCATGCCCAGCGCAGGGCACTTGCATATGGAATTCTGCCAGCGCAGGGCACTTGCTTATGGAGTTCTGCCGACGTTGGGCATGACTGATTTAGAACAATAATAAAGGGATGTGTGTGCTTTAGGGGATACCGACAGAACTATTCTGGGCTACCCAATTAGATGGCATGGCAAACTGTGGGAGCTTTTTTCTGCACTTGGGGTTCAACAATTTGTGCAACTTCGTAACAAACTGCAAACTGGTTGTAGTGCCTAATAAGAAGAAACTGAAAAAGGATTTTTTTTTTTTTTTAATTTTCGATTTCTATTTTGTTATATTTTTTTCAATGAAATTTTTTTGATCAGGGATGGAAAACCATCATTATTTTTTTTAATTTTAAATGAAAAATTTTAACTCACATATTTGTATTAGAAAAAAAAAAACATTTTAAATATTTGAACAAAGTAATTCAAAACAATTGAAAAAGATAATGAATAAATGCTGATTTAAATTATTTTACTCATAATTAGTACGTTTCCAAATTTAAATAATTTTTATTCAGTGTTATGCTGGTATTATTCAAAGCCCATATTTAACAAATTTTTAATTACACTCAATACAGAATTTTGTTCATAATTAAATTTTTACATTCTACATTCGCATTTATTTCACATCATTACCACATTTCCCAACATCAGCTCGATTTTACTAACAGTTTCTTATTTTTAATTTAACACCTTAAACACAACATGCATTAATTTAACACACACATACATACACATGTGCTCGATGTGCGCGCAGCTGCCATTTACCAACTCATCAAAGTAAATAAATTACTTATTTTCACTCTCGCTTCCGTTATAAATATTTGTTCATGAAAAATTAATTTTTTACATTTCATGTAAATATCCCAATAACAACAATAATATTACACGCACGCTTACAACAATAAACAGGAGCTTCATTAAACATTATATATTTATGTATGTACATATGTACTTATGTATGTATGTGTAGCTTTCATAAAATACTCAGAAAAATTAAAAATTTATTTTTACCTAAAAAAAACACAGTTTTAATTTGCATGTAGTGGTGGTAACCATATGTCGACGTGCGTGCAATGCTTTTGTGCAACAGGATATGTAGTAAATAAATGGTATGGACCGCTTTTGTTTAACAGATTGAAAAAAAATTGTAATGAAAATAAAAATCCGAAAATTGTTCGTTGCCATGAGCAGCGCAAGCGAAAAGTTGAAAATAAACGCGCAAAGTAATAAAGTAAATAAATTCATGAACATAACTAGTCATGCGCAAATCATTTATGTATGCATGTACATTAGACTGGGTCGCAAGAAGAAAAAAGAAGAATGCAATTACCCGCTTTAGTTGAAACCATTCTTGGAGAGGAGTTTAGAGATATAGAATATGTCCTTGGTGAGTTCTAATTTTTTTATTTATGACTTGATTTCGAAATGTTGTTATATATCATTGGAAAGATAAGTTTTTTTTAATTAAATTAAATCACAAAAACATTTATCTTTCCTTTTAAAGCAATTAAAACAAATTAATAAAATTAAATTAAATTAAAATAAAGCAAAAATAAATAAAAATAATTTTAAAAATTAAAGTAAAAAAATATATATATATTTTTTTAAACAATAAAATCTAAAAATAAATTAGAAAAAGAAAAAAATGTAAGTAAAAAATTAAAAAATAACGTACTATTACAATTAAAAAAAAATGTTTTTAAAAGTAAATATAAAAAGTTAAAGCAAATGAAATAATAGAAAATTGATTTCATAAAAAAATAAATAAAATCTAAAAATCAAAAGAAAATCAAACCCACAAAAGAAACCCAAATTAAATTAAAACAGACAACATAAAGTAAGCTTCTAGAAATTAAATGATTTAAAAAAGAATAACATCCAAAAGTTTAAAAAAATTATATTAAGAAAGAACAAAAATAAATTAGGATATAAAAAAATAACATAAGGTTCTAAAAATTAATTAATTAAATTAAAACAAATCCTTTATAAATAAAGAAATCTAAAAATCAAAAGAAAGTTAATCTTTTAAAAGAAAATAAATAAATAAACGAAATAAATTCCTAAAAATTAAATTAAATTAAAACAAAAATGTTTTTCTTTTTAAAAGAATAACATCTAAAAATTAAAAGTAAATCAAGTTTTTTAAGTAATTAAAGTTTATAAAAAAAAATACTTAAGATAAATTTCTATAAATTAAATTAAATTAAAAAATATATGTTTTTCCTTTTAAAGCAATAATATCTGAAGATTAAAAGAAAATGTAATTGAAAGGAAAAAAATTCTAGTTTGAAAAAAAAAAAAACGAACTCAGATCTCTCGAACGGCATGCCAGGGGTTTTTCGCTCAGCCATTGCGACTGCTGTAGCGACGCGAGCTTAATGACATACAAGTGCTGTCTCTCAAAATAGATTTTCGGCACTAGTGGTATATGAGAGAGCTTTTTTTCTAAGACTAGTGCTAAAATAACAAAAGTCTTTCCAACTATCTTGCCATCTTTCCTTCATTTGTCTTGCGAAAGACTTCTTACTATCCCAGCCAGAATGGCCCTATAAATAATGTTGGTAGATAACACATACGCTGCGGCAAGTGAGTAACTTAGGCTGCAGCCTGCTGGCAGTCACTAACAGTCAAATAGTCAAGTCGCGTTGAGTTTTGAAATATGAAGATTTTACTAGTACATTCAAATTAAGTAACTCTAGTCTGCTTGATTACTCGCTTGACAGCCAAAGTTGCTCGCTTGGTGGGGCGTATGAGTTATTCGGAATTTAGTATACTATAGCCTATAGCCTATATATATAATATATATAATATAGGCTATATGCTAAAGAGCCACTTGATGCCGACCGCAACGTAGACAGTTGGATATTACTTAAAGATATAATTTCAAAAATGTATGTATCACACTTTTATATCGAATACATTTCGATTTTTGCTATTTTTAGCGCTCGCTGAGGAGGAAATTTTTCAGAACCCCGAAATGTGAACCTAGGAGTCCCCTTTTCATATTTTTCGTCATATCTTCGGCATATCTTCAAGTACTCCGGTCTGCATAGTGCTTAGCATCAGATCTTATCACCCTAATGTAATTAAACTTAATGTCATTTAAGCTTTTGCCAAAGAAATATTTCTGGCTCAAGACCATTTCCTGATAATTTGAGGATCATTTTGGTGCTGATAAGGGTCCATTTCGGGAGACCGTTTCAAGACTATTTCAGTGTCAAACAGAGCGTAGCTCGGTATAATTTCGGGATTCGGTCGAGACCGTTTCGGGACTTTTTAAAGATCCTTTCGTTACTAGTTCAGGATCATTTCATGACCGTTTTTTTCTTTACTCATGCCTTTTCTTCGAAATTGCCTTACAGCGATGTACCGCAAACTTTTTTTTGTTTGCTTGTGAAGTGGTGCTGTCTAATGTACATATTACATATCACTACATAGTGTATGTACATACATACATTTATGAACAGTGGCGTGTATGGCGCTGCATTTAAGCTGCTAGTGTGTGTCGTCTTTGCATTTCGTGAGTTTTGCGCATTTTCGCACAACAAACAAAGCCACGCGTAAGTGGACGACAATGAGCGGCGCATATGTGTGAAATTCCATGCATACAAACATACATACATGTTCATATTCCTGTTGTCCGTCGTATAGCATATTGAGCGCCACATTTCAGATCAGACGATGCAAGTGCTTTTTGTTAAGTGCTTATGAACAAAAAAAAAAGCACACAATTAGGGGCAGACGCGGTTACCCAGTCGGCCTTTCAATGAGGTCAATTGGGTAAAAGTGATTAAATTAGAGCATTTCAATTAATTGCATTTAAAACAAGACGCATAATTATGGGCAAATATGAATGACATGAAAAACAGCAGAATTTTAAAACTTAAAAAAATAAAAAATTTAATTTTGTTTGAACAAAATTGCAATATTTCGCTTGCTTGCGCGATTAGACTCAAATTTAAAAACAAAATTTTTTTCTTCATCTCGTTGTGGTTAAGGCGCTCAGCCATAAACGAAAAACAACGACGAAAATACGCACTTAAATACCTACGACATTCCGTAGCCCATATATTCTGCAACAAAGCAAAGCGCCGCATATGCGACCACAGACACACACACATATGTATGTACAGTCATGTGTAAAATAATGATTTTTGATAATGTTTTTTGTGGTTGGTGTCATTGTTTTCTTCCATGCAAAAAAAAATTGTGGAACAGACTTTGTATGGAAGAAAATGCATGACAGGTCAGAAAAAAAATTGAATGGGCTCTACAACTGCACTCTTATATTATTTTCAAAAATTTATAATAATTTTTTTTTTTTATTATTTTTCTACAAAGTTTTATATAAAAATAATAAAGATTAAATAAACCAAGGAAGTTTATCAAAAACTGGTCGAAATATCGTGCACCTATTATTTTTCACATCACTATATGCAAACATGCACATCGATGTGTTTGCATTTGCTATTAAAGCCGAGTGTGTAACCAAAGCGCAAGTACTGGACGCGGCCTGTCACGCACTGCTATCATACCCTTAAGCGCTTTAGTCAACGTGTAACGTTGAAAGAACGTAGAAAAAGCAAATATAAGCACATACATGCGTGCATATATGAATGTTATCTCTTTTCATTTTTTCCAATATTTCTGGATATTTTTCTTTTTTCACTTCTTACTCATACAGAGTGCAATTCGCTTTGATGTAAGCACTACCTACCTACATACACACGTCCATTCCTATTTCTAGCATATACGCTATTTGTATCGGGTATTAAACGTAAACATACATTCACACGTTTCGTTGATTTGTTTAGGGACTTAGCGGTAAAGCTTGTTACGTGCTCTTTTCCAGTGCTTCAGTGCTCGCTGTTGCCCCGTTTGTAGCGGAAAAATCTGGCATTTTACAGCGTAAAGTTGCTCATACGCTTGTGTAGTTTGTGCAAAGGAAAGTAATGGATTTAATTTTGTGCTGCGTTTAAAACAGAACAAAAAAATCACGATTTACACATGGTCATTTCCACAAAGGAAGTGTACATTTACTTGACGGTGACATAGTACTTAGCTCTTCTTTGATTTTGTTTTAATAGAAATTTCTTGAAAATGTTTCCTTCTCAATGAGCTGGTTCACTTACATACTTCCGTTGGCTTAGGTCGCTGGTTTTCTCTTGTCGCCATTCTTTTTTTTTTCTTCCTTTTAACCTTTTCATAATTATTACTTATTGCACTCTTACCCTCTTCTCTTCCACAGATCCACCGGAGATTATCAAGAAGCCTCAGAATCAGGGTGTACGCGTGGGTGGCGTGGCTAGTTTCTACTGTGCTGCTCGTGGCGATCCACCGCCATCGATAGTTTGGCGCAAGAATGCTAAGAAAGTATCCGGTAAGTTTTAAAGCTATTAACTATATTAATAGCTAGCAAATACCCGGCCTGTTTCGCTGCGCCTTAAAGTTATTTTGTGTTGTTACACCTCCCAAAACTTATAAATAAAAAATTAAATAAATTTAAAGGGATTAATGAAGTGAGATTTTTAAACAAATTTTCGATTTTTGAAGTATTCTTAATTTTTTATGAATGTGGCTGCTTAATTTAATTTATTTTCGAAGGTATGTATTTAAAAAGTAAAAAAGTATAAACGATTCGTATACCGTATATTTATCTTCCATAAAAAGCGGAAATCCAATTTCTTTTGTAGTTTAAGCAAAAATGTGCGCGAGGTATTTACTAGTTGGAGATATTTCCATATCAAAGTATTCTCAAATATTTTCGTTTGATACCCATATTGTAATAGTCAGCTGATCTTATCGATTTAACGGAATTAGATTTTTCAAATAGTTGGCATCCCGCTTCAAAAATATTTTCGCCAGCAAACTTTCTTAAACCACATTAGCGTAATACCCGTATTGTAATATTTCATTTATTTTATCAATTTTATTGAATAAAATTTTTCAAACAGGTGGCAGCCCTCCTCAAAAATATTTCCGGCAGTAAACTTTCCTCGACTGAATTCCAGAATTTCTAACCGCATTCACACATGCATTTATTTAGATAGATTCCACTTTTTCATTGGAAAATTTTTTGGATTAGTCATTTAAGCACTCATTCCCTTTTTATTCATCAATCGATTTTCTTCATTAATAGCTTGATTTTTTTTTGTAACAGAATGCACTTTAACACAAATTAAAACAAAAAACAACTACACAGAATCAGTTCTTTTTTTTAATTTTTTCATCTGTTAAAATTTTACTTTTTTTTATATTTTTTTTTATGAAAAAACAAAAAATCTTGAAGTATTAATTCATTTCTCAGAAACCACCGGGCTTATAGAAAAGTTGTGTATTTGCCGTTTATGAAGAATTTCGTTAACTTTCATCAGCCGTACTTCGTATTAAAATTGTTAAATTAGTTCGTAAGATATACGAGCCACTAACCCGATTTTCAGAATCATTGAGCGATTCTACCTTGGAATTGGATAGGGGCATCCGTAGAAAAAACACAAATTTTGGGATCCAGTGTTACCAGTGTAGTGAAAAGAGCGACTTTCCAGGAATCCTATATACCAAATAATAAAAGTTAATATTGTAGGAACTAAAAATACATATATAAAACACAATTACGTGGCAAAGCAATATGATTAATGGTGAATGATATTTCAGGCAGACAATACATTGGAAAATATTGCAAGAAATTATTTTCGTTGAAAGAAAGATTTATTACAAAAATACATATTTCAGCGAAAAGTATTGTTTTGTTTGTACTTCCCAAGAATACATATATGTAACTTGGTTATTGTTGCCACTGCTTTCGAAAAAAAAATCATTATATGTATTTAAATAAGTTCGCGCTTGTTTATATAGCAAAGCAAATGCAGTTTTCAGCTCCTCCTCTTCTTCTAATGTGTTCGACTTCAGACCGAAAGCTGCATATCGTCGATGCCTTTGCAAAACCGGCCGTCGACCTCAAAACCTTAACGAGAGAGCAAAAAAACGTTTCTTTGAGGCCGTTGACTTTATCAGGGATATGTGGGTAAAATTTTACTAACAAAAATTTGCAAAAAGCAATTCAGATGCATATAATTTTTATTCTGAATGTAAATATAACGCACTTTTTTCCATACGAAAAAATTGTCGAACATACTTTGTATAGAAGAAAATGCGTTACGATAAATTGCCAAAAATCAACGCGATTTTTTAGCAACTTAAAACACACATTCTATTAAAATTGAATGGGCTATAAAACTAATAATAATAATAATAATAGATTGGCGCTTACACATATGTTAGTGTTTGGCCGAGCTTCTCCTCCGATTTGTGGCGTGCGCCTTGATGTTGTCACACAAAGCGGAGGGACCTACAGTTTTACGCCGACTCCGAACGGCAATAGTATTTTTATGAGAAGCTGTTTTTCATGGCAGAAATACACTCGGAGGTTTGCCATTGCCTGCCGAGGGACGACCGCTGTTAAGAGGGCTATAAAACTACATACTCAAAAAAAGTATTACATAAAGTTGAAAATTTAGATGCAAGTTTACAGAATTTTTATAATTTTTGCACAAAATTTGAAATATGAATTTATAAAATTTTTTTGATTGACATCTGCTATTCTCCAGACTAGATGCGAAGATGGCGTTTAAATTTTCTGGGCTGAGATACGTTGAAAATATTTGTTTTTTCTCGGAAAATTATTATCATCACTTTGCACCCTACTCATTTTTCTTTTTTGTTTCTTTTCTTCAATAACATAGCTAGTGTGCCCTACCTTTATCATTTTCATCTCGGAGAATAATAGAGTTAAGGTCACATTCTAAGAAACAAAATAGATTTAAACCTTTTGTAAAGTGAAATTTTCATACAAAGTTTCGATTTATAGAGCATTTAGAGTATTCTTTATTTTTAAACTGAACCTTCTTTCACTAGACACTTCCACTTCAACAGTTGAGTCGTGTATAGGACGCATTACATCGAATTTTGTGAAGTAATTGGATCGTGTATAGTTTGCATAATATCGACCTTGGCACCTTCTCGCGGTTTTCGCTAGCTTCTAAGCAGACATAAAGCATACGACGATTCATATTAGGAATAACAGAGGGAAAATCCGAAGCAGCATTTGCCTTACAGGCAGCGAAATTTCGCTACCAAGAAATGACACCACTTCGTGTAACCGCAATTCTAGGTACCTTGTTAACGTTTTAATTTATTCAGAAATTTACCGGTTACGAAAAATATGATTTAAAATTTGACAGGACCTTTATTTATCGGTAAACTTTTTGTTTGTTAGCAACGCAGAATGGGCCTGTCAGTATCGGGTTTCGATACTAACGGGTGATTTTTTTGAGGTTAGGATTTTCATGCATTAGTATTTGACAGATCACGTGGGATTTCAGACATGGTGTCAAAGAGAAAGATGCTCAGTATGCTTTGACATTTCATCATGAATAGACTTACTAACGAGCAACGCTTGCAAATCATTGAATTTTATTACCAAAATCAGTGTTCGGTTCGAAATGTGTTTCGCAAACCCAATTGCTGCGAACGGCGACGAATCGACATTTCACGGTCTTCAGCAACACTCTCAGAAACAGACGCAATATTCTCTTCTGTACGCACTGTACGCATTCGTGTGGTTGGTTTAATGTCCAATAAAGTAAACTGAGTGCGAAACTTGGTCACAATCGCATTAATTGTTTGCTCACTTGGTCGATTATGTAGACCATAAATCGGACGTAAAGCGAACCGAACACTGATTTTGGTAATAAAATTCAATGATTTGCAAGCGTTGCTCGTTAGTAAGTCTATTCATGATGAAATGTCAAAGCATACTGAGCATCTTTCTCTTTGACACCATGTCTGAAATCCCACGTGATCTGTCAAATACTAATGCATGAAAATCCTAACCTCAAAAAAATCACCCGTTAGTATTTTTATCCGTTACCTACTCAGTACCTACTTGGTTCAAAATACTTGGTATCGAACGAAAAGTATCGATTATGTGATTGCATTTTTTCGTACCGTTTCATGCCTAATGCCACCTAAATGAAGTCTAGATAGTACTGTCATGCTTTGGCAAAGATTTACTATCTACTTATATACATACATATATGCTACGGTCTTTTTGGTTTTATTTATAAAAATTAATGGTTATAAATGATTTATCTTTTTTTTATCAGGCACGCAATCCCGTTACACGGTGCTAGAACAACCTGGCGGCATTTCTATATTACGCATTGAACCAGTACGTGCCGGTCGTGACGATGCACCATACGAATGTGTAGCTGAAAATGGTGTTGGTGATGCAGTATCGGCTGATGCAACTTTAACTGTTTATGAAGGTAAGTGAAATGCATAGAATATACATACAAACATATGTATGTAGTTGCCAAACAAAAATGAAATGCTTAAAAACATACAAAAACTAAAAAAAAATATATTAATAGAAAAGTGTGAAAGACAAATGAATGACATTATGAATACCCAGCGTAGTTATTTTAAATGCAACACTGCGAAAGGGAAATAATATTTTATATGAAACCCTTTTCATGGCAAAATTGGACTGGAAGAAAAATATGTTTTCTATAACTTTTTTGATGCTGCTCAAATCCTCAAAAGAGTCTGGGTTCTATTGAATGTTATACTCCCATCTAACCACTCGTCTACGGCAGCTCCATATCTTTATCCTGCCAATCAATATCGAACCTTCTATGAATAAGTTCTGCAAAAACTTTGAAATTGTTTAAATCCAGAAGAATTTAATTAACATTCTTCCTTGGCCAGTATTAAGAGATTTCGTGCATTGATTTTCAATTAAATTTTCTGTGGAAATAAAAGATAAGTTACAGGGAAAACTAAAGCAACAAATGCAATTAAGAGCATTTTCTACTAAAAGCCAAAAAGAAAAACTTTAAACAATATCGGAAATAAAGGCGGAAAAGCATGCAAGTTTACATGGTTGAGAATAAATTTACATTAAATAAACAAAATAGATGTACAGTGGTGGTCACATAAATAGTGATACTACTTCTTTCGAAGGTTTGGCCATTTATTTTTTTTATTTATTTTTATTTACATTCAACAATTTTTATTCAGCTTGAGGCCGTTTTTAATGAAAAAACTTATTGTGGAAAAGCAACAATTATGTGAAAAAATGGTAGAAGTGATAGCTATTTCAGAAATCACCACAATTCCTCATTTTTATTTACAAAAATGTAGTGTTTACTACAACGAAAAGTGTGCAACACAAAGTTTTAAACCTTGTACAAGATTTATAAAAATTCGCCCAATTAAAAAAAAAAATCTTAAAATTTGCAAACTTTTCATTAGAACTTTTTTCTTAACTGATGGTTTTGCTCGTTTACTCCTATATCAAATTTTTTTTATGTACTTTGTATGTAAGGAAAAAAATGCGTAACATCGTTAGAAAAAAATTCTCAAAAATCAAAACGAATTTTAAGTCGCTTAAAAAATGCTCAATATAATCTTAAAATTGAATGAAATTTTAATGACCATTTTTGAGATTTTGCAACTTTTTATAAATTTCTTACAAGATTTAAAAGTTTGAGTTACCTGGTTTTCGTTGTGGCATAAACTATATTTTTGTAAAAAAAAAAATATATATGGTCAAATCTCGTAAAGAAGTAACGCTCTTAATTGTGTGACCACCACTGTATGTACCTATGAAGCAATAAATGTGCGTAGGCACACATTTAAATATGTATAACGCTTTGTCCGTCTGCTTAACTGCCTGAGTAAAGAAGTTAATTGCATGCCAATGTGAATACGTATGCTTTTAAAGTACAAATATGTATGTATATACATATGTACATACATACATCTGCCATTTGTATGTGCACACATTCTGTCTTAGCACTTGATTTAGTTTATTTTACAAACTGTAAATCGTTTAAGGATAAAGTTTTTTGATAGTCCAAACCAAAAGCCTAATCAACTTAGATCGTTACCAAAAACCAAACAAGCAGCTAAGTAAACTAAACAATTGGAACAACAACATAAACACTTCTCAAACCTTCTTCTACATACATACATATGTACATACAAACATATAAACTCTCAACCCAATTGGCTTCGTTCGTTTATCCCACCATCCCCAATTTTATGTAGCCCCTTACTTAGCACCCAAGCCAGCTAACAGCTAATCAGCCTTTACCAAAACTACAGTTTGTGTAAAACTTTTCAAGTGTGATGCTGTCAAAGGCGGATGTGTGGTTGTCAGTAATGCGTGTGAGTGTGTGTGTGTAGACTAGAGAGCTTGTTCATCGGTTTACTAAGTGCCTACATCTGCATACTGTGTGGTAACTTAGGATACAGATATGTATGTACAGTTGTCCACAAAATAATAGGAGTGCGATATTTTGA